>NC_133473.1:1908098-1928980 GCF_025370935.1 Choristoneura fumiferana | reverse complement strand
CCAACTTCGTCTACCAACTGCCAAATTGGTATTTTTGGGCATGCACGCCATTAGTGGCTTATCAAATATTTACAGATAGAGTGCTTTGGAGTGTGTCAAGTAACTTTGGTTCCAACGATGAGCTACAATTGAGAGCACTAAGCTTAGCTTGCCTAAGGCATCCAAAGGTTTAACCTCATATGCGTAGGTCATCTCAGCCTGTGTAAGATACCTACGTTCCACTGCAGACACAGGCCTCCTTCAGAAACGAGAGGATTGGGCTGCTGTTTCCACGCCGGCGCGATGCGAATTGGGAAACTCACACACACACCCCATTACATTTCTTCGCCGGTGTGTACAGGTTTATTCACGATACTTTTCGGTCACCGTAAAGCTTAAGTAAATTCGAATTTAATTACTTCATTGCCTTACTGAGAAGCCTTTGCCCCCAGCTTTATGGGGCGAAGAGAAGCTGGGATACTAAACCACCACCACGCCACCGAATGTTAGAAATAAGACCTTTGTAATTTTATGCTTTAAATTCGGGTTTTGTTCTGCGTACCTTGATTTTAGAGCAGCTCGATATTCCGGCACAGTTGCATGCGCTATGATCACGAGACGACTGGAGAATGCGGGTATGCTGGTATAAACGTCTGTCAGGAAAATAAAATCAAACGTAACCGATCTATCCCTCTTCCTAACAAAGTTGCAAGGTAACAAATAATTGATGCAGTAATTAATTTGATCTATGTAACAAAAAACATATGACAGCTAAAAATGATAATATTGTGTTATGACGGATTTAAATTAACAACAATTTGAAATTATTAATTATGTAAATTTGCATCCTCTATCGTTAAACATGTGAAACAAACAATTATAATTGTTATAATAATCAACTACAATTGTAACTTACCATGTTTAGGCAAATAAATATTCTTTCTTTCTTTCTTTCTTCTTGCCCACTACTACTGAAACTCGAACTCAAGTTAGCATACAACTGTGCTGACATATAGAGCTTCTCTAAAATCAAGGTACGCGAACAAAAGCCGAATGCAAATCATAAAATTAGTAATGACCGCAATAGTCTAAAACAACTTTTGTAAGACCTTTGTAACCGTATTCTGGCATACAAGTTGATTTGAACGAAGCACATTTTTGTGCCCTTAATAGTTAGCAACTTAGGTATCTCTACTTTTATAATAAGTTTATAGCAACACTCTTTTGTTAAAACTTATCGTCACAGTTCTATCAAAAAACCGGCCAAGAGCGTGTCGGACACGCCCGAAATAGGGTTCCGTAGCCATTACGAAAAAAATAAGTAATATTTTTCTAAGGATTTCGTATTTGGTACGGAATATTCCAAGTTTAGGTATATTTTATACCTTAGGCTGCTATTTACTCTTAAACTACTACTAATAATTCTCAAGAAAACTTAACGTTATAGTTTTCCTTGTAAGTTTAATATACTTACTTACTATCATCCTAATTTTTCAAATTTTTTCCACCACCGGTTTAGATTTTAGAGGGGGGGACGCTCGATTTTAATGAAAACTTGCACTTTAAAGTTGAAAATTTTGCAAACAAATCACTAAATCGAAAAATCGTTTTAGCAACCCCCTAATATTTTAAAAAGACCTATCCAACAATACCCTACACTACAAGGTTGGATGAGAAAAAAAAATCACCCCCACTTTACGTCTATGGGAGGTACTCTAAAAAATTATTTTTGAATTTTTTATTGTACCATTTTGTCGGCATAGTTTACATATATATTCGTGCAAAATTACAGCTTTCTAGCATTGATAGTCTCTGAGCAAAGCCGCAGACGGACAGACAGACAGACAGACATGGCGAAACTATAAGGGTTCCGTTTTTGCCATTTTGGCTACGGAACCCTAAAAAGCCATTAATCATCTTATAGCCTACATAAAAAGGGAACTCCTTCACTTTAATTTACCTGAGACAATACCTGCCACGATTATTTAACGGCTCTCTTAATGAGCAACGGGATGGCAAGCCATTAATTTTAAATTGCTCTATCTCTCTCCATCAAAATAGAAGGACACGGTACAAAATAATTAATTATTACCGGGGAGAAACAATTCGGTTAATACTTTGTTACGAAGGTCTCTTGTTTCTTTATTAACGTTGGAATTTAAAGCATTCGTCGTAAAAATATTTATAAGGAATTCTTTGTATTCAAGCAACAGGATCCATGAGCTTACTTATGAAAGACAAATTACTAAAAACTGAAGGCGAACCTTTGCTTATCGAAAGTACAAACTGAACTGAAACATAGATGCACAGAAAAACCAGAAAAAGAGACCAGCGCTGGGAATCAAACCCAGGTCCTCAGCATTCCGTGCTGCGTGCTATACCTCTACACCACCACTGGACACAAATTTCTCCTATGCACCACATATCTCAGCTTGTTTGTTTTTCTAGTAGTGCACAGCGCTGGTCTCTTTTTCTGGTTTTTATGTGCATCTTTGTTTCAGTTTGTATTTACGGGATGACCCCAAAAGTAATAAAATTTGGATTTGAAATAAAAGATACGAAAAGACTCCAAAAAGCAATTCTAATTGAACCTTTGCTTATTTATCATGTGCTCTAATATAGCTGGCAAAGCCAAACTTTTTTTTAAAGGTCCTATTACAGGGCGCGCAATGTAATTCACCACTATTGTTGCATGTATAAGTGTAGGAAGGTTGGCATCCAGGTGTTCCAAGCGATGCGTCTCAAAATTTGCAACAGCCTTGCTTACAGAGCTGCGCCATTCCAATCTCTGCTTCGCGAGATCTTCCCAACTCTCGCACTAGAAACTATTTAGAGGGCAAAACGGCGAGTTTTATGCCCTGGTAGACTAGACCCTAATGGTTCGACTTATGGCCTCTCAATCTCTTGATCGTGAGATCAAGATCGTGGTTGTTATAAAATAATCAATAGTACAAGTGTGGTAAGCCTCGGAGTCGCACTGAGTTTTCATAATAGTAATAATGTCGCAAAAACTACAAACTATTTGTGAAAGATAATCATGCCATCTTTGTTTAATTGAACAAAATAAGCAGAGACGACATCAGATATACGAGTGTCACATAAAGATGTTACGTTTATATTAGAGAATAGTGACTGGTAAAACAGCCCTTCTGCATGATTGCTTATGAACTGTTCTAATCATCCTCTCTGTTTTACCATTGGCTTCAGGTATCCCTGAAGCCAATGTATAATAAGCCGGTATGTATAAGATTTGATAATAAACTCTATATTATTCAATACCAAAATAATGTCGCACAATACTTCATACTATTGCGCTGTATTCATATTACAGTTTAGTATTTCGCGATAGCTTTAACGAGGAAAGTAATTAAGCGTAAGTATTACGTTTAATTGTGTTTTGTAGAATAATATTATTGAGTCTGTAGTTTCATGAAAACTCTTATTAATACAAAAAAATACACGTAAATATGACCAATTGACTAAGTGAATGCGAAGCGCGAGTAAAGTGTCTCCGTTACACAGTTTGTTCAAAAATAATTACATAGGTATGGGTTGCTCTTTTCTACACAGGTCTCATTGCTCAACCGATCCTCGTAAAATGTTTATTCTGTGCGGGTTTGCCGCGGTCAGATTTTGATGTTTAGGTATATTACATGGATTATATTGTCGATTAAGGTTTGGAATTTTTGTAAAATTACTGAACCATAGGGTTGAAAATATAACAATATTTTCATATTTATATTAATTTATTGCGATCATGTTCATTTGTACAATTATTGTAGGGATTAAAGAAAACCAGTAGTTTCAGTCATTTCCAAAAACTCACGAAATATTACAGGGTATTTTTACCCTATTGGAATACCTATTTCAGGAGGTTACAGAGAATCTTTGCTGTAATCAGCGTTGGCGATAATTTCGCATCATTAGTGGGTTAAGCCCGGTAGTCACTAGCGACGAACTTGCGCGAAACAGCTAATTGTATTAATTTAACTAGTGCTTACCAAACCTTATTTCGGCTGCCATACAAATCCTGGCCCATATAAATACGTTCAATTCTGAGCACACGCCTTCTCAGAACGAAAGAACTTGTGCTGTAATTCTTACTCGGACTTAGTGTGAGTTTAAAACTACATACACATGCGAAGTGAAGGTGTGAGTACAGTTTTTCGACAGATTTTGTAATGAATTTAAAATTAAAAGTTAAGCGCATATTAAACTTATATTAAACTAGCTGTTGCCTGCGGCTTCGCCCCCATTCCAGTATTTTTTAATTTTGTTACGCACAAACCTTGTCCTGACAATAACGAATACAACATTTATTTATAAGATAAATTCATATTAAATAAAATGAAATTTATTATAAACACAAGTCCATGGGTTTACAATCAAATAGTCAAATCAAAATGTTCAACATTTATGTTTATTCTTTTTAATAAAAAAATAAATTAAACATCAAGTCAAATTATTAATAAATCAATAATTTACATTGCATTAAAATGGTTGGCTTGGGTTATGTAGATCAACATCACGGGTTACCCTGACCCCGTGATGACTGGTCTATAGCAGCTCCTTCAGCGCTCATGAAGCTTTGAAAATATGATTTGCTATATCTACAGTACTGTTCATTGAAGTGTAATTCCAATCTACATACCGGTATCAAAATTCAAGTCAATTTAATCACTACAAGAGATTAAAATTCAATTGGCAAGACAATCTTTAAAAACACATACATACATACTACAAGTATTTTTCAATAAAATGACAGAGGAAGAGTGTTTGTCTTGATTTCAATGCAATAAAATGTAAGTATAAGAGTGAGCACGAAGGAAGCTCATTTACCGTGAAGATGAAAAGGAAGCCTTTTGGCTGACTTGGGTCATGTTCTATGTAGGTAATTTTCTGAGTAGGTCATGTTCTAGGTAGGTCATTTTTTGAGTAGGTCATGTTCTACGTAAGTAATTTTCTGAGTAGGTCATGTTCTACGTAAGTCATTTTCTGAGTAGGTCATGTTCTAGATAAATCATTATCTGATAAGGTCATGTTCTACGTAAGTCATTTTCTGAGTAGGTCATGTTCTATGCACGTCATTTTCTGAAAAGGTCATGTTCTACGTAAGTCATTTTCTGAGTAGGTCACAGTATCTGTCGTTTGCAAACGGTTATTAAAAAAAACTAGTATCATCTTAAAATATTTGGATTTAGAATTCAAAAACAAAATAATGACTCGAGATCGGCCGAACGAACCATTTTAGTACAGCGTAAATTATTCTGTTTAAAATAGCCTACTTATTATCCATTTGTGCGGCAGCCTTCCCGGCAAGGTCCTCAAACCCACGTCCAGGTGTTCAAACAAGCAGAACTTTCTCGAACAGCGATCTATTACGAGGGCTCTAAGGCTTATTGTGCCCAATAACTCATGACGGACTTCACTTTTTGTTTACTTCTTATTAGGTCTTAAAATTTACAGTTACAGCTAAATGATTATTTATGGCTGTTAAGGATTTGCTTTAATTATGAGCGTATTGTTTATTTATTGCTTAGGAGGGGAAAAAGTTAACATTTGTAAAGCTGTGCTTGGGAGTGTTTATGTTTACAAGTTGAGTAATAAAGGTCATGTTTGCTTAAGCGGAGGTGGATATAAAAGAGCAGAACTTGCCATTTGCGTAGGTGGGCATAGTCTTAGGAGGTTTTTTTTATGGAATAGGGGACAAACGAGCAAACGGAACTTCTATATCTTCAAGACGAGTTTCTTGGAAAAATAATGTGCTGGTTTCCCCTTGATTTCCACGCCGCTGTGCTGGACGCAGTTGGCAACACAGAACGCTGCTGCCGACTAGCACATCAGAGGCCCCTTGTAGCCTTGTGGCCCCTTGTGACCCTTATAATCACAATCGTTTTCAGCGCTTCTTTCTGTCACACGGTGTAAGACGAGGGTAGAATGAAATGGTAATTTTATGCAATCACAAGAGTCCGGTGGTTAAACATTACGGCTACAGGTTTCTTAATCGCCTTTTACTTCGCGTTAAGGTCACAGCTAATTAGATCCACCCGGCACCCGATCAGCCCCGCCTCGCCGCGAGCGGTTAGTATTCTTTACATGTTTTTTTTTATTCGACTGGATGGTAAACGAGCAAGTGGGTCTCCTTATGGTAAGAGATCACCAGCGCCCATAAACATCTGCATCACCAGTGGTATTGCAGATGCGTTGCCAAGAGGCCTAAGATGGAATACCTCAAGTGCCAGTAATTTCACCGACTGTCTTACTCTCCACGCCGAAACACAACAGTGCAAACACTGCTGTTTCACGGTAGGATTAGCGAGCAAGATGGTGGTAGCAATCCGCGCGGCCCTTGCCCAGCATGCTTGCTTTGCATGGGCAGCGCTCATTACATCAACTCCGTAGCGTCACCAGGGTTGCCTCGCTCGCGAGGTGTCCACGTGCGGACGGCGAGTGGACCACTCGGTGATAGCTCGCTGCTCGTACGTTTGCCTCTCGTGAACCGCGCGTGGTAGGCGCGGCGTTCCCCACCCTCATTTCATAATAGACTACTCGGAAATTCGTGGACCACGCGAAGTCCACTCGTTGACCACGCGACGTTCACTCGTTAATCACGCGAGATCCACTCGTTGTCAACGCGGCGTCCACCCGTAGACCACCTGTCAACAACGAGTGGACGCCGAAAGTCGAGGTGGTGCTGGTCAGGTGGCGGGTGGTTCTAATGAGCTGTGACCTTTATTCGTCTTTGCGGCACCCACGGAACAAATAATTATATTCATCTTATTCTAAAAACGGGCAAAGCACAGTAGCTTATTACAAGCCTTTTCTTTTGTACGAATCACATTTAGTTTGCTAACCAACTTCCACTGATTGGATAAATTTATAATTTGGCATGGGTACTTACTTATGTAAATCTGTTGACAAACAATAATCTGGTTGTTATATCCTGGTGGTCTGTCGTGGTGGTGGGATCGTCTCCGCAGGACGGAACTTTTCAACGGTTGATGGCATCGACCTGAGGTAAAAAAATGTGATTTGGATAACACATCAAGTCAATACACATCAATAAAAATTACAGTCAGCAAAAAAAGCTTGTAATAAAAAGGATTTTTTTACAAAAACTTATTTTAATAGAGGGTTTAGAAATGTTACTCCTGCACGTTGTGGTAACTACATTTAAGTACATACATAAGGTTAAAGTACCTACTTTTTATGAAACACGTCATACCACACAGTAAGTATCTCAGAATTTATCACTTTATCAACCTTGTAGCATTTGATATCACAACTTCAAAGATGAAGTACATAGTTTGGTTTATTTTAACAATACTCGTATTTATAAGTAATGTTATGTGCATAGATCCTTTAGTTTTAACTGAGAACGGCTTAGTTCAGGGTTTTGAAGCTGATGATGGCAAGTTTGCTAATTTTTTAGGGATACCGTACGCTAAAATCGACGAGGATAATCCTTTCGGGGTGAGTAGACCAAGATTTTTATCAAAGAAGGGATTAATAAGATTGGATCAGGGGATTGGAGATCAGGGGAAGCAAAAAGGGTAGCGAAGGAGTAGAAAAGGGGTAAGGAAGGAGGACGGAGTAGGAGGATAGAGGTGCTGGCGGGATAACCTAGACTTGTTTTTTAATGACTGGTCAGAATAGCATTAATATGGGTTATAAGAAAGGACTGGATTATTTAGGGCTTGAAGTAGAATCTGACCATCAAATATGTAGATAAATTCAACTAAAAAAGTAATTTCCGAATTATCTTGCTACTTGAACTGTATGTGAAAAAAATAACGTTTTATTGGACTTCGAGGGACCGATAGCATGGTAGAGATTCGTTAAAATCAGTTTTAATAATGTTTAACTGTCAAACTAAGTTTAACGACTAAATTTAGTTTTTTTTTTCAGCAATTGCCCACTATCTACATTTCACTGCAGCCTACTTTACATAATTACTTTTTTTGTTTTTATAGTTCATTATTTTTTAACAGCACACATTAAAAGTACCACCTTTCGATGAAACATTTGATGCTACAGACGATTCAGCGATATGTCCTCAGCAAGATGACCAAGACTTCTCGATCGTGGGCACCTTGGACTGCCTGCGCATCAATGTATACGTTCCTGATGAAGCCACCTCACACAACCGGCTACCAGTCATGGTGTGGATCCATGGAGGTGGTTTCAGACGATGGAACTCCAACAGGCACTCATACGGCCCAAAGTTCCTCGTCAGAATGGGAGTTATATTAGTCACATTCAACTACAGACTCGGACCATACGGATCCATGTCCCTTAATACCACTGACATCCCAGGTAATGCAGGATTACGAGATCAACTTGCAGCGCTGCAGTGGGTTAAGAATAATATAGCTGCATTCGGTGGCGACGATAATAATATAACTCTATTTGGTGAGAGCGCTGGTGCCGCATCAGTGGAATTCCACTTACTATCAGGATATTTTGAAGGTTTGTTTCATAGAGCTATAATGCAGAGCGGCACTGTTCTTTGTGATTGGGTGATGAAGGAACCAGACTTATACTCACCATTGAAACTAGCTGGATACATGGGATTCGAGACCGATAATGTTGAAGAAGCTCTCAGATTTATATCACAGTTAAACGCTCATGATGTAATTAAAGCAACTATAGGAATCGGATATGGAGAATCGTTTAAACCTATAGTGGAACATGAGTTTGAAGGCGTAAGATCTATGATTAAGGATAAACCTAGCAGCCTTTTAAAACAAGCCAATTTTTCTATGCCTATTATTATTGGTTTTAACAGTAAAGAACAATTGCGAAACATCTACAACTATTTACAATCACCTGAAGATTATTTCGAGAGAAGCAACAAAACTTTTAAAGCAAAAATTAGTGATTATTTTGACCTAGATGACGAAGAATTGGCAAACGCTGAGAAAATGGTCAGGCATTTTTATATTGGAAGTGAAGAAATAGGAGAGGCTATTGTGGATGACATGATTGAATTTGATTCTGATTTTACATTTGTATATCCTAGTATAAGGAGCAGTAGACACTATTTACAAAGTAGTTCTGCTCCGGTGTATTTATACATGTTTGACTACGCAGGAGCAAGGAATTACATGAAATATAGACTGAATATGACATCAACAAGTGGTGCAATGCATGCCGATGAAATCGGCTATTTGTTCCATCAGTCTTACTACGATTTACCTACAACGTCTATGGACAACATGATTATTTACCGGATGACAACTATGTGGACCGGCTTTGCAAAAACCAGGTAAAATTACATTCTGTATAGTCGACTAAATTTCTATACCACCCAGTTTAATAGCAGTTTTATCACTGTTTTCATTTACTAATCATCTGTCATAAAAAATGGTATAAAAAATACTTAGTCGACTTTACTGTTGTTGAGATTCGGCACGCACAATACCTATATTCCGAGAAATACTCGTAGTACATTTCAGAGTAGATTATCTATTTAAAAACTTGCATGATTCAAGCGTTACCTACTTTGCAGAGGTTATAATTATAGTATATCGTTGGTTTGGTTAGCTAGGGAGTTAACTAAAAAAAGGCATGCTTGTTTTTGAGCGCAGCGTGGTATTCCGGATTCTTTCCATCCTTTGTAGATAAATACCTACCTACAAATCATGAACGAACATGGCTTCCCTTTACCTCATTCACCCACTATGGCCCTTGCCAGCCCAAAACTTACCGACCTCTGGTCTATTCTCACTTACTTTTCTTGTTTCAGCAACCCAACCCCTCAGGCAAATGAACTGCTCCCCTTCACCTGGCACTCTTCAGCAGGGCAGGCCGAGCCTTCATACGCCGTGCTGAATGAATTCGTGAGGATGCAACAGCTTCCCTACTTCCGAAGAATGGCTTTTTGGGACGCGTTTTTTGCTTTATATGAGAATAAAACTAGATGGTAGGCTGATGTTTGAATAGTTTAATGAAATGCCAGTAGGTATCAATGTAAGACAGGGTTTGTTGGAATAAAAGAGTTGGTTACTGAAATGAGCCGTTGTGTTTGAGCTGTAAATTCACAAAGAAATTACAGAGGGGTTAAAAATCCCGTGTTGCTTCGAGAAAAGGATGGTATGGTGGTGATGATGATGGTGCCCTCTGGTGTATTTTATAATCCTACTAATATTATAATTGATTCAACACGTACTACGATCACAAGTCAATGTACTCCTCAACCCTATACCCCTATAATATATGTACGTCAAAATAATCGGCAACGAAGCAGGGTTTTCGCAATACCACAAGCAATACCTATGAGTAAATCTATCCATGCTATAGATTGCGGGGCTACTGGACTACTTGTGATGCAACGGCTTATTTAAAACCCGCAATGTATTGCTAATCGTAAATGAAAACGTCATAGTCGTTAATGTTGAATATATTGCTGTCATTGACCTGCCACTTATGAAAGCGTAGTCGCGCGGCCCGCAATGTAACTAAAAGTTATGAGAAATTCAGTAGCGCATTTATAGGTAGAGTCATTCACGATGACGCGTGCCGTGGTTCTTATTACAATGTCATTAATGGCTAATTTTGACAAAATCACGCGTCTTCGTGGATGGCACTAGGTATATCACTAATCGAGGGGGTCACAATCTTAATCTGAACACGATTATATAAGATATCCATAATATCCAAACCGCCGTAAACCTAACAGATAAGACTGTAAAAAAACCGGCCAAATCGAGTTCTACCCACGCTTCGAGGGTTCCGCTTCTAGTTAGTTTTAGTTATTGAAAAAAATTGAGTCGTCATTGGCTTGATAGTGTAATTTTTTTGTTACATAGGTAGGTACAGTCTGTTACAATTTTTATTGATGTGATTGCGGGTAGGTGAGCTAATGATATAAAGCCAGTCTTGATCCGACCTTGTAGTTTGATTCATGTGTTTTCACATCACGACGAATGAAAAATATGGACTTATCTAAAACCTTTCAAAAATATGTACCGCAGTCACCACAGACACTTATTACGACGTAATAAGGTCGTGGTAACATATTTTTGAGTGGTTCGAATAGATACATTATTGCACTTGACTGTAGGTACTAAACTGAGCATAAGACTAAATCGAGATATAAACAGGGTGACCATACGTTCGGACACTTATATTTTATATATTTTCTTGTAATCTATGAGTAAAATAAAAGTAAATAATCAGTACCCACCTTCTACTTTTGATTAAAATGCAAAATGTAAAATCGTTACAATTATTTTTAAAGAACTCCAAAATTTGTTACGTCCATGTTTTAAAAAACCTTTCATTTGATTGTCACCGCACAGTTTTCTCAATTTAAGGCTCAAAATTTATTTAGGAGCATAGTTCAGTATCATTTTGTCTAAAATGCAAGCTGGTCTAAGTAGAAAATTAGCAATTGGTCTAAATAGCAAGTGATCTAAACTTTTTTGACTCAAAGTCGACCGAGCTTCGCGGAGCTCCTATACCACGTGTCTGAGGCGCTTGACGACTTAACACATCTCTGTCGTAACCAATTGTTTCAAGTTTTCGACAAAAAACAAGTTAAGGCCGGTTGCTTTTTAGACCGCTTAAACTTAGACCAGTACTTCTTAGACCACTTGGGTGCTTAGATCACCTGCTTTTTAGACAAAGTGATATCATATAGGTACGTCTGTAAACGCTCTAGAGCATTGAACGACGAGGTGCTTTTTAGACCGCTTTACACCTTAGACCATGTGCTTCATTAGACCACTTGGGTGCTTAGATCACCTGCTTTTAGACAAAGTGATACCATAGGTACGTCTGGTCTGCTTAGATCTAAAGAGCTAAGACGCGGTACCTTTACGGGAATTTTACCCTAAATTTAGGGTATTTTACGACTTTAGGGTATTTTAAAGGTAGAAAATGATTAGGGTATTTTTTAGGGTAAAAGTTTTCTAATGGAATTTAGGTACGATTTCAAGAAAAAAAATACTGCAGATGACATAGAAGCCAAGACTATTATGGATGCATTCCAAGAATGTTTCGAAACGGTTTAGTAGCTAAACAGCTATTAGTTTATTAATAAATTGCATTTATTTTCTTAGTTTTTATTTGAAAAATATTAAGGGTAAAAAAAAATAAAGTGCCTAATTTAGGGTAATTTCGCGTAACGTTAGGGTAAAAAAATATCTGAGGTGGCAATACTGGTAAAAGGCAGTTCATACATGCGTTTTATTTATAAAGCAACGTTATACTTATCTGCTTCAAGGAATTGCGTATATTTCGTTTTGTTACTTCAAGAAGGTCGTTACTCCAAAATATTACCAGCGTCTATTAGTCACACGTGCGTGTAAAACTGAAACAAATAAAAATACGCATATATATTCTGTATTATTGCTTACCGTGGAAAATCTCTATATACCCACCTGTGTTTTCTGTACTGCTTACTTTTGCGGGTGTTCAATAAAGAGTGTTTGTATTGTATTATATATACTTACTGCTCAAATGGTTACTGCTTTTTTTCCATCAAACATAACTAACACCACCCTGGCAGGCAAGATAACGTAATCAACCTAGTAAAGTTAAAAAATCAAAGTCATTTTAAAGTTCTATATCTCAAAAACGGCTCAACCAATTTTTATAAAACAAAGCTAAGAAAGACCGCAGGTAAGCTCGCTTTCAGTTACAAAAATTGCATTGTTATCGGTTCATCTGTTGAAGAAGTACAAAGCCACGAACAGATGCTATTCGAAACCAATTTTGTATAATTTTAAAGTAGGTGCGGAACCATAAAAACGTAACTGTACTATTTACATAGAATTTACATCGAAATAAACAGTCTCAATCGATCAATTGACGCAGGAGGATGTCGTCTCTAAAAACATTGTGTGCACTTCTGTTTCTAGAAAGTGTGTTCTGTGATTTAAGAACTGATCCCTTAGTTAGCACTAGTGTAGGATTAATTCGAGGATTGAGAGCTCCGGATGGGGACTACTCCATGTTTTTGGGGATACCATACGCCATTGTGGATAAAGCTAATCCGTTTAAGGTGAGTTGTGATTATTGTTGTTTACATTTGGTAAGTATTTACGATACTTTCCTGGGTAAAAATAATATTATTCTACGAGCCTGTTGCCCGCGACTCCGTCCGTGTAGAATTCGTTTATACCATGGGAACTATGCAATTTTCCGGAATAAAAATTATCCTATGCACTTTCCGGGACTCAAACTATCTGTAACAAATTTCACCTTAATCGGTTTAGCGTTAACATGATGAAGTAACAAACAAACAGACTTACAAACTTTATATTTTATAATATTAGTGGGATATAATACTACGAGTAATACCCGTATATACCCGTGTGGTGTCGAGTTAGAATTAAACCTCTCCATTTCTTCCGTGGATGTCGTAAGAGTAGGGTTGCCAGATGGCCAAGACATCCGGGATTGTCCCGGAATTACGTGTCTTGTCCCGTGTCCAGGAATTACACTTTAATGTCCCGGATTTCGACTACGACAGCAGTATTGCCTTCCATATTAAAAATTGAAGCAGCGGTTAACATTGCCGGCCTGTATTCAGAATGCACATGCCTGAGAACTGTTTTTGAGGTCCTTCCAAAAGACTTTTCTTCACTTTTTTAAAACGACCACTTGTAACGGTTTTGACAATTTGAAGAAAATAGTTGGTTTTGTGCTCGTATTGATATTTAACTACCGACCCAATTTGTAACCCTCGAATTGTCCCGGAAATGAAAATGCATGTATCTGGCAACCCTACGTAAGGCGACTGAGGATATAGCTTAAGGTATACCGTAGGCGAGAGGCTAGCAACTTGTCACTATTGTACCGTATTTGTCAAACTTAAAAACTCTTTATTGTACAAAAGAAAAGAAACAAAATACAATTATTATTATTTTATGTTTTTATGTCATGTAATTTTAAGTAGCTCCCACTGAAAAACAGAGTTGCGTCAACTTTACGCTTAGTGGGGCCCAATTTTTACTATTTGATGTTCATTTGTATTTATTCTATCCTTCTACCGAATGTAATTTTTGTGTGTCGAATGCGTAAATAAATGTTTCTTTCTCTTTCTTTCTTTCTTTCTATCTTTTCTTGTACTTTTCTTTAATAATTGACATCTAAATGTGTTTTATGCTCGTTCCAGTCATCAATGCCACACCCGATATTCGAAGAAACATTCGAAGCTGACGACGACTCGGCTCTCTGTCCTCAAGACGTCAACGCCAACACAATAACTGGAACTCTAGACTGCCTCCAACTCAACGTGTTCACCCCTGACTCCGCTCACTCTGGCAACCTCCTCCCTGTGATGGTCTGGATACACGGAGGCTTCTTACAAAGAGGAGGTTTCAGTAGAGAGACTTACGGGCCCAAGTTTCTAGTCAGGCATGACATTATTTTAATAACTATCAACTATCGCGTGGGTGTCTACGGGTTTATGTGCCTTGACACGCCAGAAATTCCTGGAAACCAAGGACTGAAAGACCAAATCGTAGCTTTGAAGTGGATTCAAGGTAATATCAGAGCATTCGGAGGAGATCCAACTCAAGTCACTTTGGCTGGACTGAGTGCTGGAGGTGCAGCTATAGATTTCCATCTAATGTATCCTGGAACTAAACTCTTTACTAAGGTAATACTACAGAGCGGGGTTGCTTTAACTCCTGCTAGACTTATAGAATCAGATAACACGAAGCCGCTGAAGCTAGCTGCACATTTCGGATTTGTTACCAGGGTTTTAGATGAAGCTTTGTCGTTTCTAGCTACTATTGATACTAATTTAGTCATAGCAGCAACGCTGGAACTGGGATTAGAATTCAGATCTTGCGTTGAGAAGACATTTGATGGAGTAGAAGCATTCATACCGGAGCATCCCGCTAATGCTGATAGACCGAAAGTTTCTAATATTCCAGTTTTGATTGGAACCGTTGACAAAGAAATGTTAGCCAAATATATTAATCAGAACTCTGATTTTTTTAGAAACCTTAATGTGTTTGAGGTAGAATTGGACAAAACATTTGATTTTGGTGAAGATTTGAACGCAATGGTTGAGGTCGTAAGAAACTTTTACGTTGGCGACGACGTGATGACTGAAGATGACAGATGGCGTGTTATTGACTTCGAATCAGATTTTACTTATGTTCATGCTACACAGCGCGCTATGAGGAAATATATTGAAAGTGGAGCTGAAAACATTTTCTTCTACGTGTTTACTTATGCAGGTGGCAGAAATTTTGTAAAACATTCGAACGGTATATTAAATGCGCCAGGAGCGGCTCATGCCGATGAACAGGGTTATATATTTGATCCCTCGTCTATCCCAGAGGAACCAACTGAAGAAGACCAGACTATTATCGACAGGATGACTACGATGTGGACTAATTTCGTTAAATATGGGTACGTACAAAGCACCTCATTCATGTTAAAATTCGTTTTAAGTTCGTGCTTGCGCACCATGCGTGACATGTACTTGTATCTCAAAATTAAAAGCTGACCAAGTGTACATAGGACTCCACCATGGACCTCCAGTTAATTCGGTTGGAAGCGACCTGCATCCACCGTGAACCCGCAACATTAACCAGGTCATCCATCCATCTCGGATGTCCTACGCTGCGCTTGTCGATCCGCGGGATCCGTAAGGGGGATTTAAAAATATTTTTGTCAATTTGTATGGCATTACTGTGAAAATTTTAAGATCCTGTGTGTCAGACGGACAAATGGACGGACGTACGCGAGTTCCAGCAATAGGGCTTCAATTTGACATTTGCCTACGAAATCCTAAAAATGACAGCCTTTTCTTTTCTACATCATCATTATCATATCAGCCGTAGGACGTCCACTGTTGGACATAGGCCACCCTCATCCTTCCCATTCTTCTTTGCATATCCTACATATCATTTATTTTACAGAAACCCCACCCCTGAGACTTCAGAGCTGCTGCCTGTCTCGTGGACGCCCATCACACCCAAGAAATGGCACTGTATGAACATAAGTACCGACTTGAACCTCCAAGGAAGACCTTTTCACGCACGAATGGCCTTCTGGGATTTATTCTATAGCATGAATGGAAAATTTGAAAAAGGAGTATAAATTTTGAATTAAAAAAATGACGTTTATATTTTAAAGGACACAAACTCATAGATTCTGTAGCTAAACCAGCAGGGCTACTACGAAACTCGAAACTCGAAGTTCGTATCGTACCGTCCCTCTTGCTCTCGTGCTATCCAGTATAAGTGTCAGAGGGACAACACGACACGAATTTCGAGTTTCTCTGTCTGTGCAGTAGACAATGAAGCCTATGAACAGAAGTGTCGGAACCGACGTCGAAATCGGAAGCGTAAAATCATCGGAAGTTCCGACTTTTCGAATTCGGAACCAAAACATCGTGACAAACCCTCTTATTAAACTTTCATAGGAATTTCATTGTCGTGCTATTTAAACCTTCAAACTTTAAGATCAGCGCCACGACCCGCTCCACTTCGCAAGATGAGGGCTTGAATAATGAAAACTAATTATATCCCCGACATTATGAATATGAATCGCCGTCGGCCATATTTTTCCGGCTAGATCTCAGACAACATTGCCGGATAATGAAAATAAATCTTTCCCTTGAAAGGAGCCATTTAATTACTCTTGTGCACTTGTACCGGAAAACGATTAGCCGTAGCGTGCTTTGTTGAGTGTTATTTATCTTTAGAGGCCGTATTTTTGTTGGTAACGTAAGAAGTTATCCAATTAATAACCTAACCAACGAAAAGTTGGAAGACCTCGACTTTGTCACTTCAAAGTTCGATATCTCAAAAACGGCTGAACATTTTTTGATAAAACATGTTTAAGAACCATCGCTAGAAAACCTGCTTTCAATTAAAAAAAACCGTTCAAATTGGTCTACCCGTTAAAGAGGTACGGTGCCACAGACAGACAGACACACACACAGACACACATAGCGGTCAAACTTATAACACCCCTCTTTTTGCGTGGGGGGTTCAAAAAACGGTTGTGAGTCAGTGCAAAATGGGGAAGCCTATGCTATGTCCAACAGTGGACGTCCTACGGCTGATATGATGATGATGGGTGCAAGTCGGACTCGCGCGCCGTGGGTTCCGTACAAATGTAAGTATCTATGAATATTCAGTGTTAATAGAGCCCTGCTACTGAGCAAAATGTACGCAGTACAATGTAATGTACGGTAGGTAATTCAGTATTTTAGTTTTAGACTTTAAAAATTTGACTTTTCAGACTTTGATTTTTGGTTACTAGTGCTATAAGAACTACTTTTATACCAAATCTCAAGTTCCTAGGACAACGGAATGTGCCCTGTATGTTTTGATTCCCTGGTAAGGAATAGTAGATTGAGATTGATAACCAAGGGTGGAAAGTGACTCATTTCACCCGAGATATTTCTGGCGCTCAAACGAAGTGAGAGCGCCTATAGTTCGAGGGGAAATGGGTAATTTCACCCGAGTTAGACACTCTACCTTTCATTTCGACTGTGAGGAAAGTAACATACTACAAAAAAAATTGAATAATAATAAATTCAATTTACTTATATCCAACCTCCAACGGTACCTTTTCGACTTTCCACTTGCCACGGTAGATTAAAAAAAAAACGAGTTGGTCACGACCAAGGAGCTTATATACAAAACTGGAAGTTGAACGCCGAACGAAGAAGTTTGACCATTATTACTTATTTATATTATATTCCATCCCTTTCTTTCACATTTCACGAATGACTTCCATCTCTTTCTTAACCTAACTAAAGAAAGGGATGGAATATGTTCGTGACGTAATAAAGATCAAATTTCTTGTTTCAAACGGATGTTCGGCGTCCAACCTCCGGTGTTGTATATAAGCTCCTTGGTCACGACGTTAATCTATATGACCACGCCGAAACGTGAAAAAAAAGTGTCATTGACGTAACTCAATTATCTTCAACTCCGTGGCTAATCGAAAAATTAAAAAAATGTACTTTCCACCCTAGAGATGAAAACGCAATTTTCCACCCGGCTATCTACCCATGAAAATTAAACTTTCCGAACAGGAGAGATGAAAACATCTTTTTTCACGACTGTATATTTTTATTGCGTTGACTTAGAAGTTTGATGGAGTATTTTTTATTACAAGCTTTTATTTAGTTTCACCTGTCCCATTGTCTGTCTGTCTCTGTAATCAAACTCTCAGTAGTTTGATTGACTTTAAATTTGGTGTGCTTATGTAAATTGCGTGACAATACAATAATCTGGTAATGATATTCTGGTAGTCCAGCCAGGATCGTCTCCACAGGACGGAACACTTCAACGGTTAATGGCATCGTCTTGAAATTTAGTATGCAAATGTAGTTTGGGTGACAATGCAAGTACAGTCAACATAAAGTACAGTCAGCAAATAAAAAGCTTGTACTCGTATTAAAAATGAAATTTTACCAAAAAAATATTTTAATTTCAGCTTTACCTCTACGCGTACCTTACAAAAAGAAAGGGTCCTGACGGACGAACGGACAGACGAATAACAAAGTGATATTTCATTGTTTCCGTTTTTATCGACCGAGTGCAGAATACATGGGATCTTAGATTTTTAATAGAAGTCACTCGAATAAAAAAATATGGGTTTTCATGGTAGGTAATATTTTTATTCGCGTTTTTTGAAACATGCCCCGATTTCTTGACAACACAATACAATGAAATTCAATAGAAAAATCTCGCAAGAAAGAGAAAAAAATAAGGTATGTGTTTGTTATTCCGCTCAAAATTTACCGGTTTGGCTATCAGTTAAATATTCTTTATCATATCTAATCATTTCTATATTCAACTTCCAAGTCATCGGTCTTCACTTTAGAGCAAACAATTGATTGAGATTTGACATTTACTGTATTATCTTCAAAGTACTTGATATAATCTCAATACTCATATCTTTATTTAAAAGTGGAACGATGACATAAAGAATCGTTGGGTCTGTAACAATTAATTTTAATTTAATCGTGTTAAAATTGTAAGTAACTATCGTTAATGTTATGCGAAAGAAGGTTCCTTCTTAACATTAATTTGTATAACAGATTTGGTATAATAATGAATCCTTTTAATTAAAATGAGGATAAAATTATTAACTGTAATATTATGACTGTCAAACTGGTTTAAGAAACCTGAACGTTTTTTTTTAAATCACCTGTCGAATTATCTGACTCACGTTGATTTTGGCAGATTTTTTTCATTTATGTATGGAGCGCCCTCTCTTAAAATATATATTTTTTTATTTAACACCCAAACTAAGTAGTGGCTATCATAAGATTCATAAGACACCTAGGTATACTACAAATTTCATCATTAATCTGTCATCTCCCAGGATAACAGGATCAAAGGAATTTGGGCACAAGTTTGTGCCTCTAGGAGAGGACAGGTTAAACAGTACTTACATCTTGTAGTTTATGAGTAAAATACCTGTTACATACGGACGGACGGACGGATGGACAGGACGAAATTATATTATAAGGGTTCTGTTTCTCACGGTTTGATTTCGAAACCTTAAAAATTGCTTGACAGTGGAACTCACTGTGAAATTTACTGAATGAACGTTTAACGATGGGTCAGGAAACTCGGGAATCAAATGATTCTATATCACACAGACAGCCAGCTTCAGTCGCCTCTTATCCTCTTAATTATAAAAAAAAACCAAGCAACAGCAACGCCTTAATTAATGAAAATAACTCCATTTATAACACGCAGTCCTCACAGTGGAATGAGGGATATAATAATTAGCCGGAATCCAGATCATCCCTCATTCTCCGGTTATTTATCAAGTGACTCCGGGGCGACCTTTTTGAGTTGCTCGAGATAAAAAGCGGGTGACACTCTATTCATCTTGGGAATGGAGTGACGTCATCGGCCATGTTTTACGGTACGGACGCGACAACACGCGATCGAGCGGCGAAATTTTATTCCTTTATTTCTAGGGCTACAGGGCGCCATCATCGTAATCATCGCCGTGGCTCGATGAAACAAACAAAGTTTAGATATTTTTCCATCCCATGGGTAATTCGAAAAATTCTTTCTTAGTACAGCTCTATGATAATCTGGGTTCATGTATGCCAAATTTACAGGCTCTAGACGCAGTAGTTAAAACTGTGCGTTGTCTGTCAGTCAGTCACTGTATTTACTGTTTTATAGGTAGAGTATATATAGATAGGAAGACAAAAACGAGCATGTGGGTCACCTTCACCTGATAGGAAGCAGTACTGCCGCCCATAGACACCCGCAGCTCGAATGATATCACAGTGCCCTTTGAGAGATTAATAGGCACGTTTTTAAAAGGTCCCTAAGTTGTATGTACCGCACTTGGAATAGGTACTGTCCTAGGAAGGGTCCTTATCTTTGCCGTGCATGACAAAAACGTCCCACAAAAAAAAAAACATAGTACATATAACTCATAGTCTCCGCAATGCCATTCTGAAAAGTTCACTGCGCGGTTCTATCACTTTAACTAATCAATGGACGGGAATTAACCGCGTAATGAATAAGGTAAACGCTCGCCATGGTCGCTCCTAGTCGTAACTAAGCCGTTAAGCAATGACTAGTGCTTTATTTTGAAATACGTTTTACCTAAGAGGTATTTGCCGATCTACTACAAGTTGATTTAATCTACGAAATTGAATTCAAATTCTTCGCATGTCGTAGTCGTTATTATAGTTCCTACGAGTCTTACTAGACTCAATTTTACTTTGAATTCTTATGAAAGTTAGTCATAAATGTCTACAGTATAAATAATTTGCAAAATGTCGTCATTATTTCAACAATATAATTCGTTTATCTAAAGATACCACTTCTTACGTCCATAATAAAATATCTAGCAAAATCTATATTTCCGGTAAGAAGGTCCATACTGTTAACTAGTTATGTAGTCAAACCAAAACCATCTATGAAATTAACCATCTC
>NC_133473.1:1882181-1901529 GCF_025370935.1 Choristoneura fumiferana | reverse complement strand
AAAAATATTTATTTGTTGGTGTTGCCAACACCTGCAATTACTGAGTCTTCGATCAAATTTTGAGGACATATGAAAGGGAACTGTATGTACTTACGTAGGGAACGCACGTTGCACTGACGAAACGTTATTCGTTTAATAGTTGTTGGACTTAGTTAATCTGTCATCTCCCAGGATAACAGGATCAAAGGAATTTGGGTACAAATTTGTGCCTCTGGGAGAGGACAGGTTAAAGACTTAACAAATTATAAGTTTTCCAAAAGTTTCGAGTCAATATGATATTCTGCTTTATAATAATACGGTATTTGACTATTTTGTATATGTTTTATACAATAAAAATATACAATGCCTGTTATCGAAAAAAATAACAATTTTGAAGCTTCCTTTACAAATAACAAAGTTATAAAGGTTTGAAATTCAAGATTAGACAGAGAAAGACATCTGGCATGTGACGTCACACGCCAGTACCGCCATACTTGCTGCATTTATATACCTGTCTCTTTCTCAAACGTTTTTCTCTATAGATTTTTCAAAAAATCACTATAAATCCAAACCGATTTAAATTTTATCTTCGCTAAACACTATCTGTATATATCTATATTTTCATAATAATATTAAGATATGGCAAAATCAGGAGTTGTCAAATACCGTATTTGACCAAATGACACGTAGTCGTACAAAAAAAGGTAATAGCTAGTTGTCAAAGTGAATCATCGGCGAAACGTTGGTTGGCAAGTGATTTTCGCCCAAAGGAATTTCTGCGAAATGACAGCTGAACACCAAAAAAAATACTTACTACTTGTACGTCATGCAAAGTCATAAATAAGTGATCACTTTTGTACCTTGTCATTTTAACGTTAAGTAATACGAAATTGTGAACCGACTGAAAGTGATAAAGTACAAAAGTGATCACTCATTTATGACGTTGACTGTACCTATCTGGCATTATAAATTCGTAGAGGCTACAACTATGCTATGTGGGCCTTAATATGTTAGGTCACATATAAACTCCGTCATATGCAGGCTATGACGGAATTTAATAAGCAAAGTGCGTTAATCACGGCAATTATGTCAGCATCGCACCGTAAATCAGAGGTTATGAGCAATAATGCTACACTCAGATAAAATAGTAGTTTGTGTCCATACTAATATTATAAATGCGAAAGTGTGTGGGTTTGTGTATGTTCGAAACGGAGAGACGGATCGTTGTGATTTTTGGCATAAAGATAGTTTATGGGCCAGAGAGTGATATACAAATAACTACTTTTTATCCCGGAAAAATGCACAGTTCCCGAGGGAACAGCGCGTGATAATGGCGCATGATGGAACTGCATATCAATTTTAGCTGTCTATCTATAAAAACTTCTTGAGATAATGCAAGCCTCTGATGTTGCGACGGACAGACGAACGGAATGGACTGACAATGTAGTGGCGTTAATAATACGGTTTCCCTTGTCACCATTCGTTAAGGAACCCTAAAAAGGAACGGAGACAGAACAAGACCACTAAACACGATGAGAAGACGAAGTCAAACGAACCGCCAGCTCCCACTGGGGCCAAAAAGCTAACACAGATATTTTTTTACCAAAACAGAAAAATAGTAGGTACCTACATGTAAGTAATTATAATTTTAATTAAGACAACTAAAACACAGTTTTAGTAGGAATAATTTATAGTTGCTGTGCGGTGGCAGTGCGAATGCAGGGATTACAATTTATTGATTTACTGTAATTTGGTGCAAATGGAAAATGAACAACTCAATGAAATACCTACATCATCAACAAGAAAAATTATCTATCCTGAATATCGACAAAAATGGAATCTTGTCCTATGGTAAAATTTAAAAATTTGATGTATGCTGAAAAAAACCGGCCAAGAGCGTATAGGACACGCCCGAAATAGGGTTCCGTAGCCATTACGAAAAAATTAAGTACTTGATATTTTTCTAAAGATTTCGTATTTTGTACGGAACATTCCCAGTTCAGATATATTTTATACCTTAGGCTGCTATTTACTCTTAAACTAACTATCTAATTGTCAAGAAAACATAACCGTAATAGTTTTCCTTGTTAGTTTGATATACCAACTTATTAACATACTGATTTTTTTTTAAAATTTCCACCCACCGCTTTAGATTTTAGAGGGAGGGGGACGCTAAATTTTAATGAAAATTTGCACTTTAAAGATGAATATTTTGCAAAAAAAACCACTGAATCGAAAAATCGTGTTAGCAACCTCCTAATAGTTTTAAAAGACCTATCCAACGATACCCTACACTACAAGATAGGATGAAAAAAAAAACACCCCCACTTTACGTCTATGGCTTACCTACTCTAAAAAATTTGTTTTTTATTTTTTTATTGTACCATTTTTTCGGCATAGTTTACGTATATATTAGTGCAAAATTACAGCTTTCTAGTATTGAGTCCCTAAACAAAGCCGTGAACGGACAGACAGACAGACGGACAGCCAGACAGACATGGCGAAACTATAAGGGTTCCGTTTTTGCCAATTTGGCTACGGTACCCTAAAAACAACCACTTGCGTTTACGTATACTCAGAAATATAACGAATTGTAAATATGTTTCACCGGAAATTTTTTTTTGGGCCTAGATATTAAGTTAATACTTGTTTTAGACAAGATTCACTTATTGCTTATTTAATTTTGCTCCTAATTTATAGACAATATTCCACTTGAGTCAATTTAGAAGTTAATACGTTAATACTTACTTTTAGCACAATTTCATTTTGACAAAATTCACTTTGGTTAATACTTATTCATTTTCGTCCAAATTCAAAGTGGACGATTTTCCATTTGCACCGAATGACAGTAAATCAGAAATATATTTAAAATAATGTACTTACCTATTTTTTTTTAATTTATAATTCCCTTGTTTCGCCATCCATTGGTTAAATTTATTTCACGGATAAATGTGATGCCATCTCTGTTTGTTTTGTTTGAATAGACGGAGACGGCACCACATTTATCCGTCAAATAAAATTAAGCAATGGAACCATCCACAACCATACATACTTTTTCGGATCCTCGCCCATGCCCTCGCGTCACCCTCGCAAACGTCAAACGAACTGTCAATTTATTTGGCATAGTCAAGAGAGTCAGAGTGATGAAGTTTTCGTACTACCGCTTTAGCTTATTTCTTAAAAATTTAAGCTAAATTCAACTTTGTGTTAACTGGGGAAGGTTGCATTTTTATTACTGTTTTCTATATTTACTAAGTATTATTGCACCAATATTGCACCAAGTTTGTTCTTTAAGAAAAATAGTGAAGTGATAGTGACATTGACATTTAGATAGAAACCAAAGACTACAGTATATATAGGGAGATAGACGGGTATCTCAGAACTTGTATTGGTTCGTATGGAAAGAGGTGCCATCTAGTTCTCATTGTTAAAGCTCGCGCCTATGCATGTGTACCTAGATATACATATAGATATGTATGTTTACGTATGCATAGCTACGTATAGATTATCAATATTACGCTATAGATAAAATTAGCGTCACGCGTCCTAGAGACTACATTAGTACCTAACTTTTTTTGTGCAGGAAATGTCCTTAAGACTACTTGGTAGTCTCTAGGACATTTCCCGCACAAAAAAAGTTAGGGACTAATGTAGTCTCTAGGATGCGTGACGAGTTAAGTAAAAATGTTATTTTCAATAATGCACATGTTTAAACAAAAAACATGTGCAATACTGAGAATAACAGATTGTGCCGAATAGAAGAAGACAACCAAGTTCACGGCACTTGGGCAATTTTATTATTAAAATCAGTACTTACCAAATGTTAATGTACCACGTTTTACTTTTTTCAATGGTCTACTTGCTACTATTTTGCTGAGATCTCTCTGCGCTATAAAGGGTATAGAGAAAGGGAAGTAAAGTTTTAATTCAGATTTATCAATTGCCATTTATTTATATCATGACAGGCTTGCAACCTGTCACTATTGTACCGTTTTTGTCAAACTTAACTAAACCTATAATTGCTAAAAGTGGTTCCGAAGCGGTAACGTTTCGTGTGCTCTGCCTACCCCATTTGGGAATACAGGCGTGACGTTTGTGCGTGTGTAATGGGCTATGTTTTGCAGTATTATAGTAGTTTATGCAACTGTATCGTAATAGAGGTCACATGAGTGTTTTAAGGCCTAATTACGTACAGTTGCATACAAATATTTTATCTACATCCATATATTAAATCCTCTATCATGTGTTCCGCGAACCCTTGAGAATGACCTGCATTGCAACGAGTACTAGGTATGTCTGCCCCACGACTTGCGCCCGGTGCGCGCCCGATGACGACGACCTGCGCCTGCTGGTGAACGCCCCGCTGCTGCACCTGTACTGTAACTGTAATGAATGATGTATGAAATCTCATTACGATATAGATTTCTGTATCCCCCGTGCTGTACTGCCGTGGTCATAATAGAATTCAATATCGTAATGATGGTCGTGGCTGTCGTAATCTGTGGTTTTGAACGCATAATGGAGGATATACTATATGGGTGTAGATAAACATACATTTGCAATGAGATTACTGGCTGTAATCAACTACATAAAATAAAAATCTATATTCTTACGCTAGAAAAAGGCGTTTATGCTCTAGCACGTCATGTTTCTGACTCCGTTTAAGTAACTATGAGATAGTCTCACGGTAGATTAATGTTCAAAATTAGATTGTAGCCGATTATTAGTGGCTTCATGTGCATGTCACATCGCGTAGCAACAATTTATAGCAAATTTTCACAATGACAATAATTCTTATTCTAAATATTACCTATTATGCATACACAATATTCGAAAAAGTGTCATCGTCTTTACCGGTTCTTAAAAAACTTTATCATGTATATTATGAACGGCCGTAAAATGTTTTACTTATTTACACACAAAAAATCAAGGAAACATATTTTTAAAGCAGTCTTTGAAATAACATCAACTGTATCAGATAAATCAAAGTTTTATTGTCGTATTTTAACTACAGAAATTTATGTTATGTATGTATGTTTATACCTTCAAAATTTTATTCACATTCCTCTTATAGTTTCCAAGTAAAATGCCTGTGATGTGACAGGGACGAACAATAAGGGTTCCATTTTTGGAATTTTACATTGTTACCGCAACATATTTAGAATAACTAACTAAGAACTAACTAAGATCATATGGACGTAGAGTTCGAAATCTAAACTAATAAAACTAGGGACTGTAGATTTGGCAAACTGATATAAATCTGATAATAATCCAATCATTTGGCAGTTACATCCTGTTCATCCTGGCCAGGGTCATCTCCGTAGAAGGGAATTTCTCAAAAGTTAATGGCAAACACAAAAAAACTACACAGTTGTTTAATTTCAATGACAATGCGTTTTTATAATAGACAACACCTAATGCTGCAGCCAGAGTCGTCTGCTCATGACGGAACTCCTTAAAGCACAAATATGAAATTTTACATGTGTTGAAATGATGAAGAAGACGATTATTTATTAATTAAAATACTATATTTCCATAACAATACGAACTAAGACACATATCGAAAGACAGCTAAACTAGACATATTCAAACCATAGTTAAAGTGTAAGCGGCCAATATAAATCTACAAAGGTTTACAACCTCAACACGCCTCCTTAGATTTATATTTTAATATGGCAACACTAATTAACATTGTTAAACATTGCAAGTATGGCAATATCAAATCAAGTTATATTTAACAATTGCCTGAATTTAAAGAATTTTATGTTTCCTAACGCTTTGGTAAAAATATCTGCAACGTTATCTTCCGAATCAACTTTAACGATATCAATAGTTCCATTCTTAACATTCTCGTGAACATAATGATAATGCACTTCAATATGCTTCGAATTCTTTGTGAAATTACCATACTTAGCAATAGCTACAGCACCTGAATTATCTTCATAAATGTTAACAGGAGCATGAAACGTTATAAAAACATCATCAAGTATACTACGTAGTAAGCTTATTTCAGTTACAGCTTCTGACAACGCTATGTATTCAGCAAAAGTGGAAGATTTTGTCACAGTCATTTGTTTCTTTGACTTCCAGTACACAGCATTACCAAATAATCGAATTACAAAACCAGTAGTAGACTTACGGTCTACTATATCTCCGGCCCAATCGGCATCTACGTAACAATCCATTATAGTAGCTTTTAAATTCTGATAATATGTGAGCTTGAGATTTTTAGTCAAGTACAAATATTTTAAAACACGCAATGCATATTTGAAATGAATTTCACCATAGCAGTTCTGAAATCTGCTCAAGTAATTGACACAAAAGGCAATGTCTGGTCGAGTGCCAGAACTAATGTATAACAAAGCTCCAATCAAGTTTCTGTATTTAATATCATCATTTAGTAATTCACATTTCTCAAGTTTGGCATTAATCTCCATAGGGGTTTAAATAATTTAGAATTCTCAATTTCATACTTTTTTGCTAACGACTCTATGTATTTTTCCTGGCTTAAGGTCAAAATATTAGCTTTTGCATAGTCATACTCTACATCAATACCTATGTAGTTCCTAACCTTTCCCAAGTCCTTCATTCTAAAATGGTTACTTAATTTATTTTTAATTATCGCAACGGAGTGTTCATTTTTGCAAGCTATCAATAAATCATCGACATATACTAAAATATATACAGTACAGTTATCATCTGTTTTGACATAAAGACAATAGTCATATCTGCTCCTTTGAAAGCCAATAGTTGTTACAAAATCATTAAAACATTCGTACCAAGCTCGCGGGCTTTCTTTTAAACCATAAAGAGATTTATACAGTTTATATACTTTGTCAGTACCGTCTTCATAACCAAGAGGCTGTTTGACATACACTTCTGATAAAACTTTACCGTTTAGAAAAGCAGTCTCTACATCCATTTGATGTACATGTAAATTAAATTGGCAGCAATACGATAGCAGTAATTTTAAAGTATGCATCCTAGCAACAGGTGAATACGTATCATCAATATTAGTGGTTTGTTGAAACCCTCTAACCACTAACCTGGCTTTATAAAGATCAGCAGACTTCTTTTTGTAAACCCATTTTACATCTAGTACCTCTTTTCCTGTGGTGCATTTACTAAGGTCCAAGTATCGTTTTTTACTAGGCTGTTCATCTCTCGGTCCATAGCCTCTTTCCATTCATCAGCCTCGTCACACGTAGTCGCCTCCTGAAAAGTATCTGGAATCATCGCATCACAATAATTAGCAGTTATACAATAGTAGCCAAATTCTTCATCAAAGCGGTGTGGTGCTTTAATTTGTCTCTTTGAGGTTCTCTTTTCATTATTCACGATCTCTTTACTGACGTTATTATAAGGTACCATGTCTTCTGTTTCAATTCTATCTAGGGAATCTTCCCATTTTTCTTCATCTATATTATTATCTTCTTCATTATCATCAAATGCAATAAGCTTAACATCTTCCTCAATTATATCCACGTGTCTTGCAATGACAACTCTATTGTTGATTAGTACTCTGTATCCAACATCTGTATATCCTAGTAAAATTCCCATCTCCGCTTTTTTGTCCCATTTTGATACTCTTTTTTCTTCAGGTACTCTTACATAAACTTTACTACCGTACATTCTCAAATATTTTGCAGTTGGTTTTTCATGAAAAAATAATTCAAATGGCGTCTTTCTTTCTGGGGTATTTGTCATTATACGGTTTTTTAAATAAGCAGCGGTCTTAATAGCTTCTGGCCAATAACGTCTATCAACCTTTGCTTCAGCTAAGAGGCATCGTGCCATATCCATTAATAATCTATTATATCTTTCTGCTGTGCCATTTAACTCATGTACGTATGCTGGGCAAGGCTTAATCATTATTCCTTTTGCTCTTGCGAAATTAAATATTCTGCTATTTATGTATTCTTTCCCGTTATCACATCTTAGTTCTTTGATCATTTTTCCTGTAATATTTTGCATTTGATTGACATATTCTTCGAAGCATTCATACACTTGTTCTTTTGATTGAATACAATACACTCTAGCTATCTTGCTATAATCATCTATGAATGTCAAGAAATATTTTTCTCCTCGATATCCTGTAGCTCTATGTGGTCCGTTAACATCCGTGTGTACAATATCTAATATATCTTCTGCCTTTGTTCTATTATTGCTAAATGGCAAATTGTGCATTTTATTTTCGACGCATATAGCACACTTCATATAATCCGTTTCTATTTGTTTAGGTAATCCATCTAATATTTGATTTTTACACATCATGTCAAGATAATTGAAATTTATATGACCAAATGTTCGGTGCAGCTTTTCTTTCAATGTCATATTACAAGTTGCTGTATTTACGCCTATTTCCTTACAGACAAAACTGGTTACTTTGTAGAGTCTCTCATCTTTCTTCGCAATTGCAATCAATTCTCTATTCTTGTTATATATCTTCGTTAAATATCCCGTCGAAACAATTGTGTGATTATCTGTTATCTTCGAATAGCTTAATAAGTTAGCTTTCATCTCTTTTACGTAAAATACATTATCTATTATCACTTTGTTTCTATTCTCATAAACAGGAAAGTAAGTTTTAATGCTTCCAACCTTTGTCGCTTTCAATATTCTTCCATCACCAACCTTGACATTTATTGGTTCTTTCAATGTTACATATTTATCGAAGTATTCGTCGGTATTTATTATGTGGTCTGTACATCCACTGTCTAAAAGCCAATTTATTTGTCCTGGCTTAAGAGGAGTATCTTCATTAATCGTCGAATTGTTCACAACGCATGTGTGAAAGCTCTTTTTATAGTATTCCGTATTATAGTAATTTCCTCTGCCTCTGTTGGGTCCGAAATTGTAGTGACCACGTCCACCACCACGACTTCGAGCATAATGTCCACGACCACGACCTCGGTGTCCGTGCCAACAGTCTCTTTGTATATGCCCAACTTTTCCGCACGTAAAACATGTTTGTTTGTTCTCAGATTCTACTTTAAAAGCGTTCGAGGTACCCGGCATTTCTTCGTCTACACTTTGGATTTTCTTCATTCTTATTTTACTTTTTAAATATTCTACGGTTCTATCTTTTTCTGGCAAAACATCTATTAAATCACCAATATAACTGTAATTTCCGGGCAATGCCTTTAACATATAATTTAATTTTTCACTTTCCGACATCATGGCGCCGGCCTTTTTCAAATCGTTGACAGATCGTTCGAATTCGTCGAAGAAAATGTTAACATCGGAATATTTCGTTAGTTTTATATTTTCTAAATTGTTTCTGCATACAATTTGCAATGCTGTAGATTGCTTTAAATACATTTCGTCGAATTTTAATATAATTTTGTATGCTGACTCTAGCTCGCTAATGTATTCCAACTGTTGGTTGGTAATCGCACTGTATATATAATTTGTAGCTTGAATATCCATCTCATCCCACTTAGTAGCATCTTCTTTTTCAGTTTTTATTCTAATAGCTACTTCCTTACATTTCTTAAATTCAAGAAATTTCAATAGCCGAATTTTCCAATTGGCATAATCCGTTCCGTCAAAAATTGGTATTACGATATTATTACTCATATTTACGACTTACTTGTTTTTCACTTCTTTTACACTAAACGCTCTGCTACCATGTTGAAGATGATGAAGAAGACGATTATTTATTAATTAAAATACTATATTTCCATAACAATACGAACTAAGACACATATCGAAAGACAGCTAAACTAGACATATTCAAACCATAGTTAAAGTGTAAGCGGCCAATATAAATCTACAAAGGTTTACAACCTCAACAACATGTACGTTCAGTTTTGATGTAGGTATACATGATTTTATGAGACACTAAAATATATAACTAAAAAGATGAAAATAAATTGAAATAAAAAGTTCTCGGAAACAAGCAATTACTTAAGTTGTTAAGAAAGTTACACTATCCCTGACTGACACAGACTACTTTTTCTCCGAAAAAATGCAAAATTTCCGCGGATAAAAATAATTGAATACAAATCCGGAGTTGATTTTCAAAATTCTTTCAAAGATACAATGCCTCTCATTGACAATTAAGAATGTTATAATAGAACAAAATAGAAATTCATGTCCCGCAGAAACTTTACAATTTCTCGGATTAAAGTAAAAAAATAGTGTAGCTTTCTATCAGTTAAGTTTTTTTGTAAATCGAACTAAAGATTTACATCTACCCGCGGGAACTTTGCGATTTCCCTAGATTAAAGAAGCCTGTTTCACATTACAGGGACAGCTGTGTGGCTGTGTACAGAATTAACTTATTCTTATCCCGAGGAAAAATGAAATGAAAGGAAATGCGTAACTATTTTAACATTTTCTAAAATTGCACATTCCATTCCAAAGTTCGCCTTGGGGGAGGCCTATGTTCAGCAGTGGACGTCTTTCGGCTGACATGATGATGATGATGATTCCAAAGTTGGTACAAATATGAATTTTGAATAACAAAATTTGCACCATCTGTCTGAATCTAAAAAACGTCTGCCTGTATTTGTATAATTCCATTAATCCTCCGAAAAATCAATCAAACAAAACACGAAAAAAAAAGATCGCAAAAGGTAAATGTATGTTACTCACTGATGTATTAAACTGTAGATACACATTGCCAAACAAAATCCCCATCAAAGAATGTCCGAACTATTTATTTGTTTGTGTAACAAATAAAATCATCACCCACACAAACTAATAAAAAGAATATGTGACGAAATTTGAACCTAGTCTTTACTAAGTTACAGTTGAATTTCGCTAGCGGCCATATTCCACAATTAATAAAAATATTTACGTGTGCGTAGAAACACTGATCCCACCACACAAACAAATAGAAATAATACGTGACGAAATTTGAACCTAGTCTTTACTCTATTACAGTTGAATTTCGCTAGCGGCAAAACTCCACAACGCTTGACATTTGACAGCTAACTCCACAATTTCACATACGCATGCTCGAATATGAATGTAAGCCTTATCAGAAAAGGCAGAGGGATTAATTTCACTTGCTACATTGAAGGCGACGTTGCAAGATTGCTTGGATGAGTTTGACGTTTCTTAAGACGGACGAATTTAGGTTGCAGAACAAAGAATGCATTCGGACTTTCGGAGAGGACTTTCGTAATAAAGAGTTTTTGTCAATTAAATTAAAAAAAAATTAAAAGGTAACTTTTAAGGTAATTTTCTTTAGTCCAAATGTTTACCGTTTTCGAGATAATCTATATACAGCCGGATTAAGACTATTTGATGCCTTAAGCAATGCACGCCTATGCCCCCCCCCCCCCCCTTATCGATATTTTAAATAAGTATTTATTGCGACGAAATATTATATTTATGAAAGACGATAGAGATTATGGGGAGGCACGAGCGAGCGGATTTTCAAACAGCCTTACCTTTAATGTGCTAACAAAAAAATTTTTGGTGCTGTTTATGGTGCCCCCAAGTCGTGATGCCCTAAGCAATCGCTTAATTTGCTTATGGGCTAATCCGGCACTGTCTATATATATAAAATTAAAATAATAAACTGACTAACTGACTGTTGATATATCAACGCACAGCCCAAAACGCTGCACCTAGAGACCTACTTTATGCCCCTGGTTACCGAAGTACTCGTCAAGAAGACAAACGAGTCCAAACTCGATGTGGTCGTGTCGTTTATCACAGAGTTCCTATGGTCACCCGCTAGCTTTATCATCAGATCAACTCCATGTTATAATAATATTGCATTGTCATCGGATTTAAGTATACATGCGTGTAAAATTTCAGCTCAATCGGTTGAAGATATCCACTTCAAATTTGTGTTGAAAGATTCCACTCGAGCAAACATAGTTACATTACACTGCAAATAACCATAACCGCAATAAAGACATTTTTTTTTTTTATAAATATAATGCTTGTAATAAGTTTTTGTTAAAAATTTAATTATTAATGCAAGCTTTTTTGCCGAATGTACTTTTTGTTGACTGTACTTGAATTGTCGTCTAAACTACATATCTGTACCAAATTTCAAGTCGGTACTATTAACTATCGAGGAGTTCCCTCCTGCAGAGACGATTCTGACAGAACCACCAAGTTGTCACTACCAGATTATTATATTGTCACCAAATTTACATAAGTATGCTAAATTTCAAGTCGATCGGACCACTGGAAGTGGGTCAAATTTAGCTTCCAAGATTTGACCCAAACAAACAATAAATAAATAAATAAATAAGCAAACGGGGCAAGCTACAGAAAAGCTTCTAAAAATATCGCCGAAATGTAAGCACTTGTGCAAGTATTTCGAATAAAAAACAATTTGAATTCTCATCCTCCTTGGTTCTGGCTGTTTGCTTCTAAACCCATTGCCAGCGCAACCCGCGCGCAGCTCAAAAAAAAATTGCAGGCTGTCTGTCAGCACAGTTCATTCGCGGGAAATTCGGCGGACTTCGTATGTTGTGTAATTAGCTCGACTAGTGTGAATAAATTGTAAACTGTATTATAAACCTTGTAAACAGTGTAAAATACTTAGTAAGATTTTTTTAGTGTAAAAAACAATAGGTAAACATAGTGATTAATACGGTGTAGATTTGGCGAGCGCTTTATCAAAGTTGGCTTCATTGAGGTTTGTGGTTCATAAATTGCTTTATTAATTTTGCACAACAACGAATTAACCACACAGTCAGTAACATTATGTTATCGAAGCTTTTATAAAACATAATTAAAATCGCAAACTTCAAGGTAAATATTCAAACGACATAGCTACCCGTTGCTAGGCGACTCGGTAAATAAAATAGAGTGACGGCAACTCCACTACACTTTTGTTCCATGTTCTGTTGTTTATCTGTTTCGTTTTACTGATATGCTTTCCTGTGCGTGTGACAAAGACAAGGCATTTGTCAATGTTGTGGAATTCTGGCAACGTTTATCTTTTAATTAGCAATTTAGAAATGGCTTTAAAATTAATTTAAATCAATATTTCTCTCTGATTATTAGAATTTAATAGAAAAAACAACAAATACTCGCTGAAAGTATGATATTCCATCAGATTTGTTCCGTTTTCGCGAGTGATTTTTGCACTTTTTAAAGACGCACGTGGGCATCGTTACGCTTGCACTGACAACAACGTACTGAGAAAAAAGAAGGCCACATTTACCAAAGTGGCGCTCATTTGGCTCGGACATATTCGGACGCGCGACTGTGGATCTACAGTTTAATACATCAGTGATGTTACTCCAAATTTAACGCGAGCGAAGCCGCGGGAAAAAGAATAAGAATAAGAATTTTATAGGGTTCCGGAGCCAAAATCGCAAAAACGGAACCCTTATAGTTTCACCATGTCTGTCTGTCTGTCTGTCAGTCCATGGCTTTGTTCAAGGACTATCAATGCTAGAAAGCTGCAATTTGCACGGATATATATGAAAACTATGCCGACAAAATGGAACAATAAAAAAAATTTAAAAAAAAAAATTTAAGGTTACCTCCCATAGACGTAAAGTGGGGGTGATTTATTTTTACTCATCCAACCCTATAGTGTATCGTTGGATAGGTCTTTTAAAACCATCAGGGGTTTGCTAAGACGATTTTTTGATTCAGTGATTTGTTTGCGAAATATTAGCGTCCAATATTAGGGGGATTTGAAAAAAATCAGGATGGTAGTAAGTATATCAAACTTAAAAGGAAAACGGTTAAGTTTTCTTGAGAATCATTAGTAGTTTAAGAGTAAATAGCAGCCTAAGGTATAAAATATACCTAAACTTGGAATATACCGTACAAAATACGAAATCCTTAAAAAATATTACTTAATTTTTTCGTAATGGCTACGGAACCCTATTTCGGGCGTGTCCGACACGCTCTTGGCCAGTTTTTTATTCTACTTGCCGTGTTAGAGCGGTTTCGTATTACTACAATCCGAATCCATGAAAACACCGGAGTAACTGGAGTACAGACGAGTAATCGTAGCACTATTTTAACCCCCGACGTAAAAAGAGGGGTGTTATAACATTGACCGCTATGTGTGTCTGTATGCGTGTCTATCTGTAGCAACGTAGCTCTTAAACAGGTGGACCGATTTGATTGCAGTTTTTTTTTTTATTTGAAATCAGGGCGATGGTTCTTAGACATGCTTTTTCAAAATCGGTTCAGCCGTTTTGTGATTTTGAACTTTGAAGTTACAAAATCGGGCTCGGGAGTTTTGGTGGAATTGGTCGGAAATCGGATTGCGTATACCTTTACGCCTTTGTGTGGAAAAATTTGAAGAAAATCAGGATAGTAAGTATATCAAACTTAGACTGAAAACTATAACGGTTAAGTTTGCTTGAAAATTATTAGTAGTTTAAAAGTAAATAGCAGCCTAAGGTATAAAATTACCTAAACTTGGAAGATTGCGTATAAAATACGAAAGCCTTCGAAAAATATTACTTAATTTTTTCGTAATGGCTACGGAATCCTATTTACGGCGTGTCCGACACGCTCTTGGCCGGTTTCTTTTTTTTTTCGGATTATTCCATAGAAATTGAATGAAAAATTAAAATGTGGACCGTAAGAATTGTTCTTAGTATATAAGTAAATGTGTCTAATGCAAATAATTAATCATGATATCGTAATAATAAAGTAAAAAAATGCGACGTTGCCAGCTCATCATCATCACCCCAGCCTTTATACGTCCCACTGCTGGGCACAGGCCTCCTCTCAGAACAAGAGGGCTACATCCTTGTTCCTCATAACCCTTGCGTATATTTTTATGTACTTTCAGTAGATCAAATAATTTTAAAAAATATTTGTAGATAACATATTTTTGAGTTTCCAGTTGTGTAGATATTACTGAAAGGCTTGCTCATGTGTACATATGTTTGATTGATGAATCTGCTCAGATATAAAAGTACCCTTCCATGTACATTTATATTTGAAGCCTTGGTTATGCTCATATATTTGAACTCGACTGTACAAGCTTTGCTTAGTTTGGTACTTGGTCAATTGGTGTCAAGTGTCCCACGATATATTTTTTTAATGCTAATATTTTTATACTGTCGGTTTATCAATACAATTTGATTTCCCTGCCAAAATTTGGTTTACCTCTTTGCTCCAATTACTTATGCAAACTATATAGTTCGCCAGTTTTTCTGTATCACATGTCAAGAAATTGTAATCCAGGTGTAACGTTATAGCTTGCGGCGGTGTAGCTTATTATAATCCGAGATATAACTTATTAGACAACAGTTTTTAAAATTTCATATACAATATTTTCTATCTGTGCAATCTGTATGGTTGAGCATTTCAAAAATTGCAGTTTTTCGTATTTGTGATGCTAGTGCCAATCTGCATTTGAACGAGTTTTCGACTCTTAAAACTTTATTTAATTTCGCTTGCAATTTTGTCAGCTGTTTCTTCGTGGACTCTGCTTCAGAATTCCATTTTTTGTTCTTACGAATTCCTGAAAATTAATAAAATGAATTATTGATTGGAAATGTAAGAAACTGAACTAATTATAATGCATTATATATAATGCTGTATTGGATTAACACTAAGATAAGATCGCATAGCTGATCAACTAGTCAAGTTGGACCTTGCGGAAGGTCCGTCGAGATCGCAACACCATTTTACTCTCTATTCTTATCGCTGATCAGCAAGACACAGCTAGAGGCACAACCAGAGGCATTTCCATCTCAGACTTCTAGGCTGGCAACGTATTAGTATTTTTTTAGCTTTGCTAGTGTACCTATCAGGTGTTACATTTGCAAGTTTTCTTTCAATTGAAATATGACTTAAATCAATTATTATAGTAATAAGATTTTGAGCACAAGTAATACAATACCATACAACTATTTTTATTGAACACCACAAATCAACACAATGTACAAGAAAATCGCTCGCCGCGCATTCGGTAGCGCGTAGTCACGGCCGGGCCGTTACGCCAGCTAGGCCTTAAGCCATAATAATTACAAGAGATGGTGCCACACACCTCTTAGCTGTATGCCAGTAATCAAGATTTTCGGACGATTAAGTAGGAAATGCTATGGTGTAGGTTGCGGTAACACATGACCCGACAAGTCACTAAATGCAGGTAAACTCTCACTTTTAAAAAGTAATTTTAAACTTGCACTTTGTGAAAAACCTAATCTAATTTGGCGTCATGGGGCATCATCAGAGAAGCCTTAAGTTTACCTTTGTATTATTTTTGTGAAAGTATAAATAAAGCTGTCGTCGACACGACAGCCTTGGGATCAATCGGGTAGAAGAAAAAACTCGCAGTTCGGGTAGTGGACTGTATTTCTTCGGGTAATTCGTATCGCGAATCGAAAATCCGGTATCGATAGCCAAGGTCGGGTGAGCAAGTATAGAGTTCAGTTGGAAAGCCAAGTCGCAGGTTCGAGAGATGGTTCGGGTCCGGGTCGTCGCAGATATCGTAAGGCTCGCTGGGATATCTTGTTCTAGTCACTCGGATGGCTCGCTGAAGTCGACTAGACTCGCTAGGGGGGAGACCGTCGTATTTATACCCGAGCGGCGGGAAGATGGCCTCCACTCAATTGGCGGTAATTCAGGCGGTCTGGTGCGCCCAGCGAGGTTTCAGAAACCGCATTGAATTATCGCCATTTTCGCTATCGATGTCGGGTTTTATTGATCGCTACTTATAAACTACTGAACTACTATTTACAAATGAACCTAATTTACTCGGAATCGTGGTGCCCTAGAATTCGTATGGGCTAGGGTCGCAAAAATCAAATTCAAAAATCTTTATTTCGGGAAACTTAACCTAAAATAAATCAATGAACTTGTAGCCGACAGCCGACGTTATGGATTGACGCTGATTAGAGAAACAATAATCGTTCTGAAAAGAACGATATTGCGAGATCGACGTCAGTTTACAGAGACAGTGATTCAGGCGTGCGCTCGCGTCGGAGCTAGAGACGACTGAGGTGCGCGCAGATTTTTCTCGCAGTTTTGTTCCGCACGCTACGATGGACTACGGAGGAATAAGAAACTTGGCGCGTCCTGTTTATATATGCGAGCGAGAGGAGGACACGCCATCAACCAACTCGCGGATACACTCGCTAGTTCTAAGTTTCATTTTGTATATAAATAATCTTTTGTAAATAAACTCTCTCTTCTGCTATACCATCTAACACGCGCAACATCTTTATTAGGAGTTATCCTTATAACCTCATATCTCCTAAAAACTAAAACAATTACTTTGCTCACCCGCGACCTGGTATTATCTACTGATATCTACGCTTATGCAACATGTTCGTGTTCATGCGGTTCCTCCACCTCTTCACTGTGGGAGCGCGCATGGGTCACGGCAACCCACACTGCACTGACGCGTTTCGAACTCAACCAGAGCTCAAATTCAGAGCTCCGAACCTAAGACAACAGACTCGCAATGATGCCTTGCCACCTGTTCTTTTTAGTTTTATTTATTTATCATTTATTTCATGCGCATTTTCTTTCTGTTCTTAAAATGCAGCCTTATTTACCCGGCTCTAGAGTAAACTTGTTACGCTGTGGGACGGGCGCAGGCTGAAAATCAGCGCTGCAAGTTTCCTTTGCTCGCAGCTTATGCTGAGCCTAGCCCATTACCACCTGCTTATATTTTTGTCTTATTTTCTGTGGCAATAAATGATTATTATTATTATTATTATTAATTAAAACTAACTTACAGTACTAATTTACAATAATCTTAAAGCCTAATTAGAATCTATATAATACAAGCTTAAATGTGGCATTATCTGGGAAAAGGTACCTTGTTGTCGGTTCTAGTTTCCGAGATAATCGCGTTCAAAGTAAAATGTCGAAAAAAAATTTTTTTTTCTTTTTTTACTCTTTATTAATAAGCAGGGTCTAAATTTTAATTTCACAGAGACACAAGTTTAAATCGATTTTTAGGGTTCCGGAGCCAAAATGGTTAACAAAACGGAACCCTTATAGTTTCGCCATGTCTGTCTGTCTGTCCATCCGCGGCTTTGCTCAGGGACCATAAATGCTAGAAGGTGTAATTTTGCACGGATATATAGGTAAACTGCCGACAAAATAGTACAATAAAAAATTAAAAAAAATGTTTATATGGTACCTCCCATAGACGTAAAGTTTGGGGTGATTTATTATTCTCATCCAACCTATAGTGTGGGGTACCGTTAGATAGGTCTTTTAAACATCAGGGGTGTGCTAAGACGATTTTTCGATTCAGTGGTTTGTTTGCGAAATATTCAACTTTAAAGTGCAAATTTTCATTAAAATCGACCGTCCCCCCCCCCTCTAAAATCTAAACCGGTAGAAAAATTTGAAAAAAATCAGAATGGTAGTAAGTATGTCAAACTTTAAAGGAAAACTATAACGGCTAAGTTTGCTTTAGAATTATTAGTAGTTTATGAGTAAATAGTAGCCTAAGGTATAAAATATACCTAAATTTGGAATATTCCGTACAAAATATAAAATCCTTAGAAAAATATTACTTATTTTTTCGTAAGGCTACGGAACCCTATTTTGGGCGTGTGCCGCTCTTGAATGCTTTCTGTGCGCTCGCTATCGGTTTAGAAGACGTTTCGGACGTCGGTACTTTGTCGGCGCGTCATCATCATCATCATCCCAGCCTATACGTCCCACTGCTGGGCACAGGCCTCCTCTCAGAATGAGAGAGCTTGGGCAGTAGTTCCCACGCGGGCCCAGTGCGGTGCTTGTCGGCGCGTAAAAAACGTTAATCAGAATCATCATAAAATGCGTTTAATTAAAGTAGGTAGCCAGTTAGGGCCTTATCACACTAACGATTTGCGGGCGAGTTAAAAGCGATGCGAGCGCGCAACGATGTCGCTGCGAGTTCGCTGCGACGAAGACGCCCTTTTATTATTATACGAAAGTCTACAATATGGCGTTTTTGGCACTAAAGCAGCGAACTCGCTACGCGCTCGCAGCAGCGACATCGTGGCGCGCTCGCGGCGATGTCGTTGCTTGCTTTGCGGCGAAATCGTTATACGCTCGCAGCGAATTCACTGCACGTTTTGCCTCGCTTTTCAACTCTTCCGCAAATCGCTAGTGTGACGCTTTACGCCAATTTGTCATTTTTTTTCTATTCGACTGGATGGCAAAGGAGCAAGTGGGTCTCACCTGATGGTAAGAGATTACCACGCCCATAGACACCTGCAACACCAGGGCATTGCAGATGCGTTGCCAACTAGAGGCTAAGATGGGATACCTCAAGTGCCAGTAATTTCATCGGCTGTCTTACTCTCCACGCCGAAACACAACAATGCAAGCAAATAGCAGTTTTCACGGCAGGATTTGCGAGCAAGATAGTGGTAGCAATCCGGGCGGACCTTACACAGGTCCTACCACCTGTGGTCTTTAGAGGTTGATTTATAATTAATAATAATAATAGTTACAACTACCAATC
>NC_133473.1:1851355-1882081 GCF_025370935.1 Choristoneura fumiferana | reverse complement strand
TTGAACCCACGAACCTCTACAGCTAGTCTATCTATATAAATAAAATGAATCGTAAAATGTTGCTAAGCGCAAAACTCGAGAACGGCTGGACCAAATCAGCTATTTTTTTTTTTCATATCATCGTTAAAGTCTAGGGAAGGTTTTTATGAAGAGAAAAACTGGAAAAATTGCTGGGAAAAAGAAAATGCGAGTATGGAAGTGCGGTAATTAATGCATCACCTGGGGTTTTTAGTAAAATGCAGAGTGATGCGAATGTTTGCTACTCAATTTTATTTAGGCGTTTTTTTTATTAATCCCCTTTATTTGCATTTGCATGCTTGCTTGCTTGGCTGGAAGATGTTTGGACCTATAGTGTCTGAAATAGGGACGTTTTCTTCCATTTTTTTTTCGTACACTACTTTTTTCGTTTAAAGTGGAACGAAGATTGCCGAGTAAATGAGTTTTATGACTGATACCTTAATACTACCTACTAAATAATAACAAAACAAATTTAAATGAACTAAAATATTTACTTGCTCACCGCGACTTACGAGTGTAGTGTGGTGGTGGTGATGGATGGGTTTGTATGATTTGTGTGTGTTCTTACAGTGTGGAGGTGGATGAACTGCATGAACACGCATATTTTGCATAAGCTTAGCTATCGTAAGGTCGCGGGTGAGCAAGGAAATTATTTTAGTTCATTGATATGGACCTCCGCAAAGTAACGCCTGATTCAATAAATTATTTAAAAACAAATTTGTTTACGTTCCTCAATTTACATTGACTGTTGATTTATTTTGTGTTTTGATTTAATCTATTTATACCGAAGCAATTTGGGTCGAAGAACTCGAAATGCTACAAACCAAGCTAATTATCAGAGTAATCGAACAGCCCAGCAACGTCAAGAGCGAAATGAAATTGAAAGGATTCGGATAGCACAAACCAGTGCAGAGCGTAATGAGCTGAATGCAGCTAATAATGTTGTAAGTTTCAATCGAGCTGCTTTCAATTACAATGTTACAATTGACTACAGTGCCTGCCTACCCATGCGTTGCTATTGGATCTATGAACTCAGTTTGCCCATATTGTAGGCATTGAAGTACAAAAATGAAGCCGCTGGATTGTGTTGCGCAAATGGCAAAGTGAAATTAATACCATTGGTGAAATTAATATATATATTATATATATTTAAAGTACCCAAAAATCTGTTCTGATATATTAGGTAGTGAAAATTTATAATTTCATCATATGCGGCATCATCACCAGAATTTAATTATAACAGATAAGTTTTCTACATCATTATATTTAGATAGCCTAGATTTCTTAGACTTGCTTGCTTCCATGCTCGCTTGCATGCTTGCTTGCTTGCTTGCATACTCGCTTGCTTGCTTTCTTGCATGCTTGCTTGCATGCCAGCTTGCATGCTTGCTTGCTTGCTTGCATACTCGCTGGCTTGCTTTCTTGCATGCTGGCTTGCATGCTTGCTAGCATGCAAGCTTGGTTACACGCTTCCATGTTCGCTAGCGTGCATGCTTGCTTGCATTCTTGCATGCCTGCTTGCATGCTTGGTTACATGCTTCCATGTTCGCTAGCGTGCATGCTTCTTGCATGCTTGCTTGCATGCATGCTTGGTAACATGCCTCCATGTTCGCTAGCGTGCATGCTTGCTTGCATGCTTGCTTGCATTCTTGCATGCTGCTTGCATGATGGTTACATGCTTCCATGTTCGCTAGCGTGCATGCTTGCTTGCATGCTTGCTTGCATGCATGCTTGGTTACATGCTTCCATGTTCGCTTAGCGTGCATGCTTGCTTGCATGCATGCTTGGTTACATGCTTCCATGTTCGCTAGCGTGCATTCTTTCTTGCATGCTTGCTTGCATGCTTGCATGCCTGCTTCCAAGCTTGCTTGCATGCATGCTTGGTAACATGCCTCCATGTTCGCTAGCGTGCATGCTTGCTTGCATGCTTGCTTGCATGCTTGGTAACATGCCTCCATGTTCGCTAGCGTGCATGCTTGCTTGCATGCTTGCTTGCATTCTTGCATGCCTGCTTGCATGATTGGTTACATGCTTCCATGTTCGCTAGCGTGCAATGCTTGCTTGCATGCATGCTTGGTTACATGCTTCCGTATTCGCTAGCGTGGCATGCTTTCTTGCATGCTTGCTTGCATGCTTGCATGCCTGCTTCCAAGCTTGCATGCCTGCTTCCAAGCTTGCTTGCATGCTTGCTTGCATGCATGCTGGGTAACATGCCTCCATGTTCGCTAGCGTGCATGATTGGTTACATGCTTCCATGTTCGCTAGCGTGCATGCTTGCTTGCATGCATGCTTGGTTACATGCTTCCATGTTCGCTAGCGTGTATGCTTTCTTGCATGCTTGCTTGCATGCATGCTTGGTTACATGCTTCCATGTTCGCTAGCGTGCATGCTTGCTTGCATGCATGCTTGGTTACATGCTTCCATGTTCGCTAGCGTGTATGCTTTCTTGCATGCTTGCTTGCATGCTTGCATGCCCGCTTCCAAGCTTGCATGCCTGCTTCCAAGCTTGCTTGCATGCATGCTTGGTAACATGCCTCCATGTTCGCTAGCGCGCATGCTTGCTTGCATGCTTGCATGCTTGGTAACATTCCTCCATGTTCGCTAGCGTGCATGCTTGCTTGCATGCTTGCTTGCATTCTTGCATGCCTGCTTGCATGATTGGTTACATGCTTCCATGTTCGCTAGCGTGCATGCTTGCTTGCATGCTTGCTTGCATGCATGCTGGTTACATGCTTCCATGTTCGCTAGCGTGCATGCTTTCTTGCATGCTTGCTTGCATGCTTGCATGCCTGCTTCCAAGCTTGCATGCCTGCTTCCAAGCTTGCTTGCATGCATGCTTGGTAACATGCCTCCATGTTCGCTAGCGTGCATGCTTGCTTGCATGCTTGCTTGCATGCTTGCATGCATGCTTGCTTGCATGTTTGCTTGCATGCTTGCTTGCATGCTTGCTTGCTGCTTGCTTGCATGCTTGCTTGCATGCTTGCATGCATGCTTGCTTGCATGTTTGCTTGCATGCTTGCTTGCATGCTTGCTTGCATGCTTGCTTGCATGCTTGCTTGCATGCTTGCTTGAATACATGCTTCCTTGCGTGCTCGCTTGCATGCATTGTTACTTGCATACATACTTGCTTGCATACTGGTTGCATGCTTGCTTGCATGCTCGCTTGCGTGCATGGTTACTTGCATACTGGCTTGCATGCATGCTTGCTCCCTCGCTTGCGTGCTCGCATTGATTCCTCACTATAAAAAAAAGTACATGGCTAATAAGTAACACAATATAAATTGATTTTAAGGCAGAACGAAGTTTGCGGGGCAGCTAGTTTAATATAAGTTTAACATGCGCTTAACTTTTAATTTTAAATTCATTACAAAATCTGTCGAAAAACTGTACTCACACCTTCACTTCGCATGTGTATGTAGTTTTAAACTCACACTTAGTCCGAGTAAGAATTACAGCACAAGTTCTTTCGTTCTGAGAAGGCGTGTGCTCAGAATTGAACGTATTTATATGGGCCAGGATTTGTATGGCAGCCGAAATAAGGTTTGGTAAGCACTAGTTAAATTAATACAATTAGCTGTTTCGCGCAAGTTCGTCGCTAGTGACTACCGGGCTTAACCCACTAATGATGCGAAATTATCGCCAACGCTGATTACAGCAAAGATTCTCTGTAACCTCCTGAAATAGGTATTCTAATAGGGTAAAAATACCCCGTAATATTTCGTGAGTTTTTGGAAATGACTGAAACTACTGGTTTTCTTTAATCCCTACAATAATTGTACAAATGAACATGATCGCAATAAATTAATATAAATAAATATGAAAATATTGTTATATTTTCAACCCCATGGTTCAGTAATTTTACAAAAATTCCAAATCTTAATCGACAATATAATCCATGTAATATACCTAAACATCAAAATCTGACCACGGCAAATTCGCACAGAATAAACATTTACGAGGATCGGTTGAGCAATGAGACCTGTGTAGAGAAGAGCAACCCATACCTATGTAATTATTTTTTGAACAAACTGTGTAACGGAGATTCTTTACTCGCGCTTCGCATTCACTTAGTCAATTGGTCATATTTACGTGTATTTTTTGTATTAATAAGAGCTTTCATGAAACTACAAACTCAATAATATTATTCTACATAAAAACACAATTAAACGTAATACTTACGCTTAATTACTTTCCTCGTTAAAGCTATCGCGAAATACTAAACTGTAATATGAATAAAGCGCAATAGTATGAAGTATTGTGCGACATTATTTTGGTATTGAATAATATAGAGTTTATTATCAAATCTTATACATACCGGCTTATTATACATTGGCTTCAGGGATACCTGAAGCCAATGGTAAAACAGAGAGGATGATTAGAACAGTTCATAAGCAATCATGCAGAAGGGCTGTTTTACCAGTCACTACTCTCTAATATAAACGTAACATCTTTATGTGACACTCGTATATCTGATGTCGTCTCTGCTTATTTTGTTCAATTAAACAAAGATGGCATGATTATCTTTCACAAAAAGTTTATAGTTTTTGCGACATTATCACTATTCTGAAAACTCAGTATGACTCCGAGGCTTACCACACTTGTACTATTGCTTATTCTATAACAACCACGATCTTGATCTCACGATCAAGAGATTGAGAGGCCATAAGTCAAACCATTAGGGTCTAGTCTACCAGGGCATAAAACTCGCCGTTTTGCCCTCTAAATAGTTTCTAGTGCGAGAGTTGGGAAGATCTCGCGAAGCAGAGATTGGAATGGCGCAGCTCTGTAAGCAAGGCTGTTGCAAATTTTGAGACGCATCGCTTGGAACACCTGGATGCCAACCTTCCTACACTTATACATACAACAATAGTGGTGAATTACATTGCGCGCCCTGTAATAGGACCTTTAAAACAAAGTTTGGCTTTGCCAGCTATATTAGGGCACATGATAAACAAGCAAAGGTTCAATAATTAAGATTGCTTTTTGGAGTCTTTTTGCATTTTTTATTTCAGCTACAAATTTTGTTACTTTTACGGTCATCCCCTAAAATACAATCTGAAACAAAGATGCACATAAAAACCAGAAAAAGAGACCAGCGCTGTGCACTACTAAGAAAAACAAACAAGCTGAGATATGTGGTGCATAGGAGAAATTTGTGTCCAGTGGTGGTGTAGATGTATAGCACGCAGCACGGAATGCTGAGGACCTGGGTTTGATTCCCAGCACTGGTCTCTTTTTCTGGTTTTCTGTGCATCTATGTTTCAGTTTGTATTTTCGATAAGCAAAGGTTCGTCTTCAGTTTTTAGTAATTTGTCTTTCATAAGCTCATGGATCCTGTTGCTTGAATACAAAGAATTCCTTATAAATATTTTTACGACGAATGCTTTAAATTCCAACGTTAATAAAGAAACAAGAGACCTTCGTAACAAAGTATTAACCGAATTGTTACTCGCCGGTAATAATTAATTATTTTGTACCGTGTCCTTCTATTTTGATGGAGAGAGATAGAGCAATTTAAAATTAATGGCTTGCCATCCCGTTGCTCATTAAGAGAGCCGTTAAATAATCGTGGCAGGTATTGTCTTAGGTAAATTAAAGTGAAGGAGTTCCCTTTTTATGTAGGCTATAAGATGATTAATGGCTTTTTAGGGTTCCGTAGCCAAAATGGCAAAAACGGAATTCTTATAGTTTCGCCATGTCTGTCTGTCTGTCTGTCCGTCCGCGGCTTTGCTCAGAGACTACCAATGCTAGAAAGCTGTAATTTTCCACAAATATCTATGTAAACTATGCCGACAAAATGGTACAATAAAAAATTCAAAAATATATTTTTTAGAGTACCCCCCATAGACGTAAAGTGGGGGTGATTTTTTTTTCTCATCCAACCTTGTAGTGTGGGGTATTGTTGGATGGTCTTTTAAAATTATTAGGGGGTTGCTAAAACGATTTTTCGATTTAGTGATTTGTTTGCAAAATTTTCAACTTTAAAGTGCAAGTTTTCATTAAAATCGAGCGTCCCCCCCCTCTAAAATCTAAACCGGTGGGTGGAAAAAATTTGAAAAAAATTAGGATGGTAGTAAGTATATTAAACTTACAAGGAAAACTATAACGGTTAAGTTTTCTTGAGAATTATTAGTAGTTTAAGAGTAAATAGCAGCCTAAGGTATGAAATATACCTAAACTTCGAATATTCCGTACCAAATACGAAATCCTTAGAAAAATATTACTTATTTTTTTCGTAATGGCTACGGAACCCTATGTCGGGCGTGTCCGACACGCTCTTGGCCGGTTTTTTGATAGAACTGGTGAGATAAGTCTTAACAAAAGAGTGTTGCTATAAACTTATTATAAAAGTAGAGATACCTAAGTTGCTAACTATTAAGGGCACAAAAATGTGCTTCGTTCAAATCAACTTCTATGCCAGAATACGGTTACAAAGGTCTTACAAAAGTTGTTTTAGACTAACGCGGTCATTAGTAATTTTATGATTTAAATTTGGGTTTTGTTCCGCGTACCTTGATTTTAGAGAAGCTCTATATGTCAGCACAGTTGTATGATAACTTGAGTTTGAGTTTCAGTAGTAGTGGGCAACTTGTTAGGAAGAGGGTAGATCAGTTACGTTTGATTTATTTTTCTGACAGACGGTTATACCAGCATACCCGCAATTCTCCAGTCGTCTCGTGATCATAGCGCATGCAACTGTGCCGGAATATCGAGCTGCTCTAAAATCAAGGTACGCAGAACAAAACCCAAATTTAAATCATAAAATTAGAAAGGTCTTATTTCTAACATTCCGTGGCGTGGGTGGTTTAGTATCCCAGCTTCTCTTCGCCCCATAGCTGGACAAAGGCCTTCTCAGTAAGGCAATGAAGTATTTAAATTCGAAATTTACTTAAGCTTTACGGTGACCGAAAAATATCGTGAATAAACCTGTACACACCGGCGAAGAAATGTAATGGGGTGTGTGTGTGAGTTTCCCAATTCGCATCGCGCCGACGTGGAAACAGCAGCCCAATCCTCTCGTTCTGAGAGGAGGCCTGTGTCCTGCAGTGGAACGTAGGTATCTATACAGGCTGAGATGACCTACGCATATGAGGTTAAAACCTTTGGATGCCTTAGGCAAGCTAAGCATAATGCTCTCAATTGTAGCTCATCGCTGGAACCAAAGTTACTTGACACACTCCAAAGCACTCTATCTGTAAATATTTGATAAGCCACTAATGGCGTGCATGCCAAAAATACCAATTTGGGCAGTTGGTAGACCGAAGTTGGTGTCAGTCTAGCCAGCTATTTGGGATGTTTGTGGAACAATCGACGGGTTTACCAACTCACTTGAAAATAGCGTACAGGGCTGCGTTACCACCAGAGATTTATTTATTATTTATTTATTTACTTGTCAACAAAAAATTACAGCATTAAGCTTCGATTACACTGAGTCGTTCACCTAAAGCGGTCGCCGAAGTTGTTCAAACTACTTCGGCGAATGAACGTCGCCTTTAAATTAGTCTGTCCGTCTAGTATGCGGCCATATTAAGACGGTGGCAGCTGTCGCTCGCCGAATGCGGCCGACTACCTACCTTGTTTTTTACACTTTTGCGGTCGCCGCATGCTACATGCGGCGAACGACTCAGTGTAATTGCCGCTTTACAGTTAAAATTATACAAAACAAAAAGACATATAAGAAACACAAAAAATACGTACAAAAAAAAACTAACTAGATATTTTTGAAGTCGTCTTCGTTGCTACCCTAAAACGACGGAACACCACACCCTCCGGCCAAAAGTCAGCGCAGGAACATCTGCTGGTGCTTGGCAGGCACTTGGAGTCTAAATGAGCTGAAATGAATGAATAAAACGTGCGAAGATGTGTTGCGAGGAATGTGTTTTTCATGGGAGCACCAAAGTTCGCATACTCTTCGCTAGTCATACCGTAATGTTTGTCCGAATCATCGTTTGTCATAATTTTTATCCCACTGAAAACTTATTTTTTTCTGAATTTTTTAAATTGTTATCCTATAGAAAACTTGGTTGGGTAAGGTTTGTTTTATAACAATTCTGAACAATTAATAGTTTCCGAGAAAAAAGAGTTATGACAAACGAGCATTCTGACAAACATTACATTCGGACTTTTAATAAGTATGCAAGCCGATACTTATGGACCCGTTTTTCATTTACCAATAGAAACGCTTCATTAAGCTATCCTCGCACAGCACAGCTCTAGTGGAAACAGCTGAGCGGTCGACATGTTGTAGACCGTGTTGCGTTACTTTCGTTGCCTGATACGTTCCTATTACGGTCATGGTATGATACGGTGTGATGGGTAAGATACCTTTAAGGGCCTTTGTTTATCTGTTGATGACGGTGATGGATGACAGATGAATCAGGTCCATATCAGCTCGCATACTTATTGCAAGTCCGAATAGAATGTGTGTCAGAACGATCGTTTGACATAACTCTTTTTTTCTCTGAATCCAATAATTGTTCAGAATGATTATAAAACAAACCTAACCTAACCTATAGTTTTCTATAGGATGACCATTTAAAATTTTCAGAAAACTGTGAGATTTCAGTGTAAAAAAAATATGACAAACCATGATTCGGACAAAAATTACGGTATGACTTGCGAGGAGTATGCGAACTTTGGCGCTCCCAATTATATTTGAAGGTTATACCAATATTGAGCGTGAATCTCTGGATAGTCGCGTAAAATTGCTTTTTAATGCCGAAAGCGTAATAAGATCAATCTGGGCGGCAATCGAAACTGGCCCTATACTACGAAGTGCGAAATTCGAACTTCATATCTTGCCATCCCGCTGACGCTTTATATTGTTTAATACGAGAGTGAGAGAGACGGTAAGATATGAACGTCGATTTTGGAATTTTGTATTATCCCTGTTTGGGATCAATCCTCGCTCAGCTGGTCCCTGGGGACGCTGGGGATCAGGCGAAGATTGCTCCCGTCGAACGGGGAGATATTGCCCCGAAATTGTATTGTTTCCTGCAAAATATCGTGTGCCATTAACGGGATTTGCCACTTAGTAGGTAAAGTCAATAAACTCAGAATCAAAGTAGAAATGTCTTTATACAATTTATGTTTCATTTTCATTATGAATATACTCAAACAGTGTTTCGTCGGAATTGTTACATGAGCGGATCTATAGAGTAACTCTTTACTCAAGCTTACTGTCTTGTTAAGGAAGACGCTCTCTATCAAATGAGCATAAATTCTACGAATTTTATTCACAATTGAAATGAATTTTCTACATTCAACAAATCTTTTATTTTCCTCGTTTTTCCGTTAAATTCAAGGGTCAACAGTCAAGAATTAATATAATTAATTATGCGTTGTAAAAAATCTAAAGTTTTGATATAGGACTTTTTTAAAGTCCGTAGCTAAAATGTGTTCAATTCACATATATTATTTAGCACAAGAAAGTTCATAGTAAGTTTTTCTGAAGTCTATTTTATGTGTCGCGTCAATCTCACTTGTCACACGCTCGATTTTAATGAAAAGTTCCACATTAAAGTTGAATATTTTGCAAACAAATCACTAAATCGAAAAATCGTTTTAGCAACCCCCTAATGGTTTTAAAAGACCTATCCAAACGATACCCCACACTACAAGGTTGGATGAGAAAAAAAAACACCCCCACTTTATGTCTATGGGATGTAGGTACTCTAAATTTTTTTTTACTTTTTATTATACCATTTTGTCTGCGTAGTTTATACATAATATTCGTGCAAAATTACAGCTTTCTGAGCAAAGCCGCGGACGGACAGACAGACAGAGAGACAGACAGACATGGTTCCGTTTTTGCTATTTTGGCTACGGAACCTTCAAAACGACATCACAACAGCCGTCCAAACACATTACCATTCACTACGCCGAGACCGCGTCGTATTTCAGAATTTACAATTACATGTTGAATACAACATGCATTTTAGCGGTTTCACTCGAGGCCGAGAGGTTTTTAAATATATATTGCTAGTTCAAGCTGCGCTATTAATATTACATGAGCTCGCCTTGTCGGAAATGCCGGATCGCCACCTAAGAACTGTAGACCGGGAGCCGCTAGGGAATCAATTAAAACAGCTACAATTTTCTGCTTTGATTTAGTGGTATTCTATGAAATTACAAATAACAAATCATTTCGTCATAATATTTACCAATACCAAACTAGTTCAACTAGCTGATGTATGTTCATAGTATTTTTATGTATAAAATCTCTTGATAACCTTTTAAGTTTATTGTGATTATTCTATTTTTTATTGCACGTGATTGTTTTCATGTTTTGATATTTACTGTGTATTGGGTGTCAACTGCAAAGTTTCATTGACAGTTAAATACGAGTAAATACAATATAATTACTTACATACCCATGCAAAATTTAAGCTTTATAGCGGCATAGGGTAGAGACTATTTTTAGTAGTAGTTAGCCTCTAAGCTAAGCCGCGGATGAACAGACGGACAGACGGCATAAAAAGGTTCCTTGCAGGGTTCAAGATACTTAAAACAATCATCATATCTCATTACCTTTTATTCTAGTTCCCTAAGAATTTCCACAATTGAATTAACTTTTTATCACACAGCTCCCGGTCCACGTGCAATTTTCAAAATGTCCGTCTCAGGTGGACGTTTTATTTGATGCTTTGAGTCGGCACTACCGCCAACATTGCATTCAGTTATAAATGCAGTCTCTTTTAAAACTTTTGCTCCAAATGGGTACGTATTTTTGACAAAAATTCATTACTAAAGTTCCTTTCAGTGCATGTTTTGAGGGGGTGTAGCCTCATTAATAAAAATAAAAAGTTACAAATCACTTTACTTTTAATTACAATAAGCCACACAGTGGGCCCACACGGTCACTTGGTGGGCACCGGAGGACGGCCATCGACGGCGAGGTAGACTGAGAAGAAGATGGCGGGACGATTTCGACGCGTATGCAAGGGAGTGGGCTGACATTGCGCTGAACCGGGAGGTGTGGGGATCAAGAGGAGAGGCCATTGCCCAGCAGTGGGACACTTTTGTAGGCTAGTAAAAAAAAAACCCGGACAAGTGCGATATTGTCTATCACGGGCTAGTTTTGTGGTAATAAATGGTTTCTTTCTTTCTTTGAAATTGCAACTGTCTACCTACGGTTTTTGAGATACAGCCCTGTGGCAGTCGATTCCATTTTGTCACCCTTCAGGTACGAAATCCTAAAAATGACTTGTGAGTCGCGTATTTTCTGGTTCAAAATAGGACTTTTGCATAAAACCCTAAATTAATTTAAAATATCAAAAAAACCCGAACCCGATTTAAAAAAATACTAAAAAGAAGAAAACAAGTCTAGACTAGGCTAGAACTTTGTTAAGTAGGTGTAGGTTCTTAAACGATAAGGCCACCTATTGCTTACCTTGTACTTTTTTCTCTGTGTATCTGTTTTCTGTATCGCTTACTATTTATGGTATCCAATAAAGAGTCTTTGTATTGTATTGTATTGTTGTAGCTAAGTTAAAGTTCAACAGTCGGGACCCATTAGGTACTAAGAATTTTTCATCTGGTCACGATTTGAATGGGTCCCGACTGTTGAACTTTAAGTTAGCTACTTAACAAAGTTCAAGCCCACTAGAATTTTCTTCTTTTAAGTATTTTTTAAGGCAGTCGGGTTTTTTGATTTTTTTAATTTATTGTATTTTTTATTTATTTCACACTTTTTTAATATATCTGTAAAAATGTTAGATTAAAACTATTATAACCCATATTTTAGAATGGGCTAATAATTAACTTTCATTGGATACCCTACTCCATAGGTTTGAATAAATATTTTTATTTGAAAACTTTATTTGAATTTTTATTTGTAACTCGCGTCATCAAGATTAACCCCATGGGATACGTTTTGATGACGTATCATTTATCAAAATCGGTTCAGCCGTTGAGTAGTTTCGAGAGGACATAGGAATAGACATACATACATACGGGTCAAATACATAACCCTTCTTCGCAGTCGGGTAAAAAGAAACAGAAACAAAACCCAATCGTGCCGCGTCTAAGCCCGATCTGTCTGCACTCGTCCCGGCAGCGATTTGGCGTTATTTTTCGTAGTGCTCCGCAATATCGGCTTAATTAAGCGACTGCAAACATTTGCCGAGCACTCCGCGCCGGCAAATGAGACTGTCGGCGCCGGCGCCGCGTCCCACGGAGTTGTGGGAACAGTACCACTACCATGAGCTTACAGTGACCGTACTCGATAGCGACGACGAAAATTATTTGTACGGAGAACTGTACAGCGCCTCTACAAATAATTTTCGCCGTCGCTATCGAGTACATCATCATCATCATCCCAGCCTATATACGTCCCACTGCTGGGCACAGGCCTCCTCTCAGAACAAGAGGGCTTGGGCTATAGTTCCCACGCGGGCTCAGTGCGGATTGGGAACTTCACACGCACCATTGAATTGCTTCGCAGGTTTGTGCAGGTTTCCTCACGATTTTTTCCTTCACCGCAAAGCTTGTGGTAAATTTCAAATGTAATTCCGCACATGAATTTGGAAAATCTCAGAGGTGCGAGCCGGGGTTTGAACCCACGACCCTCTGTTTGAGAGGCTATAGGTCAAACCACTAGGCCACCACGGCTTTCGAGTACGGTCACTGTAAACTCATGGTAGTGGTGCAGACGCTTAGTGATACTATGAAAACAATAATTAATGTAGGTTTTTGTTATAGCTTTTATTACTGGCTGTACTTTGGTTGCAAGAAGGATTCATTCATTTATTCATTGTCGTCGTGTTTTCATATTTATTAAGGTGTTGCAATTTATTTCAAGTCGGTCCATCCATAATACCATGGCTGGTATACTTTTACGGTCATCCCATAAAATCTATATCGGAAATACAAACTGACACATAGATGCACAGAAAAACCAGAAAAAGAGAGAAAGAAATTCGTGGTATAGCACGCAGCACGGAATGCTGAGGACCTGGATTCGATTCCCAGCGCTGGTCTCTTTTTCTGGTTTTTCCGTGCATCTATGTTTCAGTTTGCATTTTCGATATGATTTTTTCACTTACTACGAGTGTACCTTTTATTGTTCACGCATTACCATCATAATTAGCTATATATTTTTTTATTGATCTAATTTGATTGATTTGATTGATTTTTAGTTTTATATAAATTAAAAAATATTTAAAAAAATATGTAGACACTTCATTGTTACTCAATTATTGCCTAATGTATTAATCTTTACATATCCTTGACATTTATTCTTTATATACATTTCAATGTGTTTTCAGTCTGACGATCCCTTGAGGAGAACCAGTCTAATTTTAATTGTTTCCATTCACATGACATGCTTAGAATTTTATTTTTTATAACTACTACTAATCATATTACCTTTGACGATTTCAATACAAATTCTTATAACTGACATTTATGTAAATTATAATGTAATGATGTATTGAATGAATAAATAAACTAAACTAAACTAAACTAAACTAAACTTCTTCGTTTGTGGCTGTCTACACCCTGATTGCCTTGATCTTAGACGAAGATTTTACTTTATGCACTAGAGCCTAAAAAGTAATTTTATGTCGTCTAGATCCAGCATAAACACCAACTTTACGAGCATGAGAAGTGAAATATTTTCTATGTCGTTACACTCTTGACAGAGCGGTCGTGGTCGGTTGAGGATCTGGCCCTGTACTGCGAAGTGCAAAATACGAAAGTCGTATCTAGCTGTCCCGCTGACGGTAATATTATTTCATTCGAGAGTGAGAGGGACGATACGAAACGAACTTCGATTTCGAATTTCGTAGTGAACCTTCGTGGGGACTATCTTGGGAAAGCAGTGGTGGTTTGTGAATAAAAACAAAATAGTGATCATTTTATATAGTGAGTGATACAGAGTGAGCTTTTTAGCGGTAGATCATTAATACTGGTAACTGTACCAACACACGAAGATTCCCGTGGTACGGTCAAGGACTTTTACATTATATAAATACATTAAGTCAGGTTATATAAGAATTTATGCTGAGATCGTCAAAATTTGTAAAAATAAGCAATGCATGCACCGAGTATGCTACCAACTGCACCAAATCACACCCAACCAACCTATCCAAACACATTAATTACTCACTTGCATACGAATGCAAACGAATTTACGAACTTTAACATACAAATATCAGTAGTAGGATAAAACTAACATACTTATAAGGATAAAAGTTATCTTTCTAAAGTTAAGTTATCTCTGATATTACGAGTACGTGCGGAGGAGTACTTAATACTTACTTAATAACCTTCATTAACTACTTTCCTACTATCTGATTAAAGTTTAACTCCAACTAGGGTTCTCAGATCAAAAATCAAAAATCCGGAGAAAATTCCTGACGTTTTGATGAAAATTCCGGACTTGTTGGTAAATTTAATATTAATGTCGTAATGCATCGTGCATGTCAATAAACGAAGCAAATTTTCGTTCGAATATTCACTGGCGCGAGTGCGGATAATTTAATTTATTGAATTTTTTATTTCACTCTTCACTTAATAATTAAGTGATAATAATTATTGTAGAAATTCTGGACGCTTTAAGATTTCCCCCGTACTCCGAAAAAATACCTATATGTCCGGAAAATTCCGGACGTATGGCAACCCTAACTCCAACCGTGTTACTAAAGAATTTTTTATCTCTATTAACTATTTCACTTTAATAAATGGGCGCTGGGTATTGAACTGAAAAATTATAGACTAGGTTGATTGCTAGAGATTCTTTAGAAGGCTAAGTTTTTCTTTGTATATGTATCTCAACGTTTGTCATTGTGTTTGTTTCTCTTTTTTAAACCCTCGTAAGTGTGATCCATGGCTGTCATTAGCATGACAACTCTGAAACGGACGGACCGATTTTAATGTGTTTTTGTACGTGAAAGCAAGGTTCTTGGCTATATTTCATTAAAATTAGTTCAGTAGTTTTCTGAACAACAACAAACAGGGCAAGTTAAATAAAAGCTTGTATAAATCCTTAAAAACTTAAAAACATTAAGGGGCTGTTTCACCATCCATTGATTAGTGTTAACTGACGGTTAAATGTGATGCCGTCTCCGTCTATTCGAACAAAACAAATAGAGACGGCATCACCGTCAGTTAACACTAATCAATGGATGGTAAAACAGCCCCTAAAATGGGGTTTTTAGTGAAATTAACCCAACCTTACATAATATTAAGATACATTACACAAGATATTATGAACTTATTTAAAAAAAAAACTCGCAGTTTTCGTTGAAACTCCAGAAGCAAAAAAACGGTATATTCATTCACTAATTTCGAGTGTCATTCCCAAGCTTCTAGTTAACTTCGTCCCGCTCTAGCGCGCGCGGGTGCGTGTGCTTGAGCGGGACGGCCGCGTATGAACGTGCAGATTCCAACGTCATGAGTTGACGTATGCCCGCGACAGGTAATTTTCCTCCCACCGCACACAGCAGCCAAGAGCGAGTCGTTTTCTACGCGGGTTCTGACCACGGAAGAATAAAAGTTCTGACCCTATTTATTAAACTACGAAGTACAACATTCGAACTTCGATCTTGCCGTCTCGCTGACGCAAATATTATTTAACACTAGATCGAGGGGGATGTCGATTTTCGTAGAAGCCCCTCTGTACAAAAAAGAGGTGTTTACTTAATTAACTTATAACACCTTGGAATAGGCGAATAGGGTACAGTGAACGGTATTAATATCTGCCACAGTGGAGCATGCAAAAATATCTGTGAAGTCCTACCAGCTAGCCCTAGAAACAGTCGTATCAGATACGAGTAATAGTATCCAATCATTTGTCAATAAACGTTTCAACAAACATTCATTTAACAAAACAACGTTTCGCAAACTTTTGTTTCACAAATTAATCGTTTTATAAAACCACATTTCACAAAATGATCATTTCACAAACTCTTTGTTTGACAAACCATCATTTAGAACAAATCATTATTACTTGGTTAACTATTCATTTATTATTTCCGTCATTTCCGTCATCGTTTAACAAATAATCATTTCACAAACAACGTTTCGCAAACTAATTATTTCACAACCACTTCATATCAAAACTGCTCATATCACAAATGGTCATGTCATAAATACTCTTTTACTTTAAAAAAAATTGTCATTTATAAAGAAATCATATGATAAATCATCATTTATTTAAAAAAAAAACATTATTATATATGCTTATTATATATTATTATATGCAGCCAAAGTTTAGCGTACAATATAATTTAATTGGTGGAACATTTATAGAGTTTTTTTGAAATACCTTACGTATCTGTCTCTTTCTATTTTTTTTCTTTCTAAATTGGATTTGGCACTTCGCAAACATCCCACTGATTCTGAGATCCTTGTGCCCAGCGTAGCAGTGGGAGGCACATAGGCCGAGGTGCGAGTTTGTACCCTTTTTTCCGTAAGTTGCATTGTAAAACATAAACTGACCAGCTATTTTCTAGGTAATTTACCAGCTATTTTCAATTTTGAATATTTCATAATCGCATTCTGGACAAAAAACATTAAAAATAATAATAAAATAATAATAAATATCAAGGGACAATTCACACCAATTGACCTAGTCTCAAAGTAAGCTTAGCAAAGCTTGTGTTATGGGTACTAAGCAACGGATAAATATAATTATATAGATAGATACATACTTAAATACATATTAAACACCCAAGACCCGAGAACAAACATTCGTATTTTTCATACAAATATCTGCCCCGACACGGGAATCGAACCCGGGACCTCAAGCTTCGTAGTCAGGTTCTCTAACCACTAGGCCATCTGGTCGTCGACCACCAACCACCATTAACTTTATTTCTTAATTTAATCTGTGTATTTTTTTTAGCGGCAGTACAAAAGTTATTTATATACTATACTCAGCAGCACAATATTTGGCCCACTACATACAACATAACCTGTACAGCATAATACATAATTTTGATGGCCATATCTTTTGCCGCTCAGTATATAATTCATTCACTCGAAGGTTGAATAGTAGAGGTCCCTTAAAGGGATAAGTTCGCTCTTAAGCGATAAGGCCGCCTATTGCTCACCTTGTAATATTTTTTTCTGTGTATCTGTTTTCTGTATCGCTTACTATGTCTGGTGTACAATAAAGAGTCTTTGTATTGTATTGTATTGTATTGTTCGCCTTTGTACAATAACATACATACATAATAGTAGATTATTGTCGTGGCCTGCCGAGACTAATATAAAGCCTTTTTTAAAAAATGGTGACGGAAAAAAAAGACGAAATAAGAATAAACCTCTGCTCAACAAAATGTATAATGACATTTAATTTTATTCCAATACAATTTTTACCACTATTTTAGACTATCGCGGTCATTTCATTATTAATTTTATGAATTAAATTCAGGGGTTTCGGGTTTCGAGCTGCTTTAAAATCAAGGTACGCGGAACAAAACCCGAATTTAATGAATAAAATAAAATGTTTCATGCTTTACCGCCTTTTTTCATTAAAAAAACAGCAGGTGTATTTTTCCACCGAAAACACCACAAGCTGTTTCAGATCCAATAAAAAAAGTCAGGAGTTCCAACAAAATAACTGATAGCAGCCATTTGAGTTGGCTGTATACGACTTGTGCCAACATTTCCATGGCCGTTTTCACTTTTTAAAAAGTTCGAGTCTCGACAATGATAAATTATTGTCGATCTAGCGCGCCTGCAATCTTTTTAACTTTTTAATTTCTCGCAGACCATAAACTACGCACTTAGCCTTCTGATATGTAAGGAATAATGTTGAGTTTTACAGTCATTTTTGAGAAAAGGTTCTTCTCTCGTCCCTACAGAACCATAATAAGGATGAAATATAATGACGTGTAGTCGGACAGGAGGAAAGGTACAAAAATGCTATCAACATTATATTACATTTGTGAAGTTCGCGAGTTCTTTTACTCTATAAACTCGACGGAATATTGTCCCGGAGGAAAATAAAAATATAGAAAGGGGAAGATTGCTGGAAAGAGAAACGTGGGCAGGCAAAGACACCTTGGGGCGAAGAATTTACAAGACTGGTTCAACTATGGTTATATGTATGTATGTACCTACAGATATATAATATGAGTGTAATATGAGTGGTACTTCCAAGTAAATATGCGGGCATGGCTGTGAGATGCGCACGATGTATCATTAACTATAATGTTGTAATATACTTAAACAGCCGGTGTCGATGCGCACGGCGCGATGCGCAAAGTAGCCGTAAATCCACCCTCAAGTTAAAAAATAAAAATGTAACCAAGGACCGCGGCGCGCCGCGCCTGCGCAGCCGGCATAGTGTTAAAGTATTCAAAATAGTGAATGAGAGTTCTACACTTTCTGCCAACAAACTGCTACGCAGTTTGGCAGAGGTTTATAGTTATAAGTATTTCTGTACTTCTTTTGTTTTTTTATTTGAGTAAATAAATAATTTAAAAAAAAACTGCAGTACCTACCAGTTTCTTGCTTGGAGCGGCGGCCTCCAAAATCAGAAGCGCCATGATGGGACCTACGATAGGAGAGGAATGGGAAGAAGAAACATATAACTATTGCCAACATGTCACATCATAAAATAAACTCAACAAGTAAGAACAAGTTGGGACAAGAAATAATTTCCGCCACGTGTGCCTTGCCGTGACTGCCTTGACATTCTCGATATTTTGTAAAGATTACGCATGAAATTGAAGGTTTTAGTATCAAAAGGAAATTAAAGTGTCCAATTATTTTTGGACAGGCGTGTTTGATACAGGGGGGCTTTTACGAAATTCGAAAATCAAACCGTCCGTCTCACTCGTTAATAGTACCGGGTGGGCCCTGTAACAGGGGCAAAAAATGTGTATGGCAGTGGGGCGTTTATAGCCCGTGGTGATGATGAAGTACCTACCTAGTTAACCATTCGAAACGTCTGAGCGGACAAAGTTCCGTTGTAACACGAAACATAATAATATCTTCTATCTGATTGTGTGGTTAATTCTTGTATCACGGAAAATAAGAACTAAGCGTTTAAAAAAAAAAAAAATGAACTCCCTTAAAGCATATGAAGGGTCCACGGAAAGAACATGCCTAGTCACCTTTTTTTTAAATTGAGATTTTAATCTCAAAATGTAGAGCTCACAAAGTACCTACTATGACTTACCACTGAATGAAATAATCTGAAAACAACATAAAATCTATTTTTTATCTTTTAAATAAATGGTAACCATAGTAATTGTTCGTGATGACTAACTTTCAAACCGCTATAACTCAAAAAGTTGCTTATGTGACTAGACACGTTCTTTCCGTGGACCCTTCATATTGAATCACTATAAAATTCATAGAACTGTATACTCTATGCGTTAAGAGGATATTTCTTCTATGTTATCAGTGCATGTGCAATTTTTAACAGTCTGGAGGGCCGTAAATTATATTAACGCGTACGGCGATAAATGTCAGCGGCAGCAAACGGCGCCGCCGGGAGTCGGCGTCAGCTGCGGGCGGCTGTGACGCGGGGCAGGGGCGGCAGCGACGCGGCCAGCGTATTAAAGCGCGTTTCTACAGATGTAAGAATCCGAAGACGCAATGACTCGAAGGCTGTACCAGTGTAAGTTTCCGGTTACAAAATACGTCTCTATCGCGTTCGCGTTAAAATCTCAATTTGTATGGAAACACTAACATCGCAAACGTTCCGCTAGAGGCGCTGTTCGTGTTTCCATACAAATTGAGATTTTAACGCGAACGCGATCGAGACGTATTTTGTAACCGAAAACTTACACTAAGGGTACTAGTGTGAATGGTAGCGATGTGGTCTAGTTAAATAACGTGTATGTTGTATGGACTATAGTAGAGCTATATTAGTAAGCGGTAGCAAACGGCGCTGCCGGGAGTCTTAGCGTCAGATGCAAGGCAGGAGCGGCAGCGACGCGGTTAAAGTGTTAAAGCGCGTTTCTATAGGAGACGTGGGAATTTGAAGACGCGACGAATCGATGTCACATTGCAAGTGTGTCGGCTGCTGGGTGGCTGTGACGCGGGGCAGGAGCGGCAGCGACGCGGTTACCGGTTAAAGCTCGTTTCTATAGGACTTGTGGGAATCCGAAGACGCGACAAATCGACGTCACATTGCAAGTGTGTCAGCTGCTGGGCGGCTGTGACGCGGGGCAGGAGCGGCAGCGACGCGGTTACCGTGGTAAAGCGCGTTTCTATAGACGAGATGAAATCCGAAGGCTGGGTGTGAATGGTTGTGATGTGATCAAGTTAAACAACGTGTACGTTGTATGGGCTAGTAGAGCGAATATTGCCGGGTGGCTGTGACGCAGGGCAAGAGCGGCAGCGACATTGTTATCAGTTGTCACATGAACGTGGTGCCAGGCATAAGTTGCAGCGATGTGATCATTTTGTCAGCTATGAAACGTCCCCTTCGTCATATATCTACATATAACTGTACTAAGAAAAGTAAACCGCACTGATGGTTGCTTTTGTTTTGTGCTAACTGTATCTCTACTACTTACTTATTTACTGTTATCTGTCTGTATGCGGAAAAATTTAGCGACTTTGACAATTAAATATAAAATCACACTAAAAATTAGCGTTTCGTCTCATCCAACTATTTTCGATCCATTTTACTGAGTAAATGATGTAAATTAAATTAATAAACTCCTCAGTGCAAATTTTAATTTTCAACGAATGTAAATTTTACAGTGTTTGAACTCGTATTTATATGTATAAATAAATGTCAGCAGCAACATACTGGGCCGCCGGGAGCCTGTGTTACCTGTTATGTAGGGCGTGGTGCGAAATATTAGCGCCAGCGATTTAGTCGCTTCGAGCGTTTTACCAAGAAATGGTGAACGTGGTTGTGGTTTCGAGTACGTTAAGGGGCTTCTAAACGGGCTACATTTTCACTGCAATTTGTGGCCGGACATTATTTGCATCTTGCTCTTGCGTACGGTGTCAGAAAAGGACGGCTGTAGTTGTCGGCCACAAATTGCAGTAAAATATGGCCCGTTTAGAAGCCCCTTTAGACTACTGTAGCCTCAGGGGTTCATGTTTCAGTATGATTATGTGTGAAAGAAAAGTTTGGGCTAGTGCTAACTCATCTAATTCTGCGGTGTTAATACAGAATTCTTCTATTACGAGTATATTTTATCTTACATTAAAATTGTGCATGTGGGTTCTTGATGATATCATTATATTAATATTTTATTATTCTTGTAACCGTATCAAATTAAGCTAATTGTTGAGAAATATTCCTCTACGAGTCGGTAAAACACATACAAGTTTTACTTAAGCTCTGCAACATTAATTGCAATATTCTTTAAAAAAAAACTTTCATATCACTGCCCTATTATCGATCCATTAAACGCAAAGATGTGCAATGCCACGCGCTTTTCTAAATAAAAGTTAAGTTTCTTGCGGGGTGCTTCTCAACAAAGGTTTTTCCGAACAGTTGGTACTCGTAAAAGGCTTGATATTCAATAGTGCTTGTCATAACCAGCCTAATTTTAATTGTTTCCATTCACATGACATGCTTAGAATTTTATTTTTTATAATTATTACTAATCATATGACTTTTGACGATTTCAATACAAATTCTTTAACTGACATTTATGTAAATTATAATGTAATGATGTATTGAATGAATAAATTAACTTAACTAAACTAAACATAACCTAAATAACAATGCTGGCTTAATGTCAAAGTTTTTGACTTTGGGTGTGAAGAATAAATTGAAACAGCTTTCCGCTCGTACGTTACGCCGCGTCAAAAACGTGCACTATCGAAAATTCGGTTCATTAAAAATGTACCGGAACTATCGTCGACGTATCGAAATTCCGTCCCTGGGCTGTACTGGACGCGAGCATTATACAAAATGCAATATAATATTTACTATCCTAAGAATTGAGGGAACTAATTTATTTAGGGGCTGTTTCACCATCCACTGATTAGCGTTAACCGACGGTTAAATGTGGTGCCGTCGCCTTCTATTCGAACAAAACAAATAGAGACGGCATCACACCTAACCGCCAGTTAACACTAATCAATGGATGGTGAAACAGCCCCTTAGTATTCAGTATTTAATGAATTGCAACATTTCTTACAGTACAACGATCTTTACGAAGCTGGTACCTACTATAGGTGAATAGGGTAAAAAAAAATTGGACACAGTGACATTACAGATTAAGTACATAAATTAAGTTTCACACAGGAACGATTCCATCGTACCTACTTGATTTTGCAGAAAAGTAGCGGATCACTTTTTTACTTTGTAGTTTTAACACATTTGACAAGTTTGTATGGTGTTAAGTGCGTTGCTGTAAAACGACAAAGTACAAAAGTATGCAGCTATTTTGGATGCTGACCGTACCAAATTTCAAGTCAATCCAACCACTGGAAGTGGGTCAAAATGCAAGATTTGACCCAACAGAAACAATAAACAGGGCAAGGAAAAACAATATTGTAATAAATTAATTAATTAAAAAAATAATAAACCCCACTACGGAAAAAAAGAGCTCTAAAAAGTATGAAACGAATGTTCAAGAACTATACAAAATTTGCTCCACCGCGACTAAAATGAACCTCTTCAAAGTGACGCCCGATTCAATCAAGCAAGGATATATATATTCTTAATCTAAAATTCTTATATGTACACATTGCAGACTTCCGAGGAGAGCCTTGGTTGCATGCCACTATTAAATGAATTGCTAAGTAAGCAATCCTTAAGGTAAAGTTGGCTGTATATAAGAATTTCGGACAAGAATATTTTCTTGCTTGTATGAATCAGGCTTTACCTTGCGGAGGTTCATTGTGGTCGAGGCGAAGCAAATTAATTTTGTACTATATTATTATTATAGTTCTTGAAAAAACATTTTTTTGCTTCATACTCTTTATAGCTCGTTTTTTTTCCCTAGTCAGATTTATGTTTTTAAACTCATTTTTTAAAGAAATTTATAATGAGCTTTACGGTGAAGGAACACATCGTGAGAAAACTTAAATATTCCTGCGACGAAATTCCTGGGCCCGCGTAGGAACTACACAGCTCAAGCGCTTTCAGTGTGAGAGGAGGCGTGTGGCTTGCCGTGGGATATAGGTAAATAGACCGAGATGATGATGAGATAAAGTATTTCTACATAATACATAAATAATTATTTTTAATTTAATTTTAGAGATGATTATTAATTCTTAATTTCATTATTTTCTTGGCGAACAGACTTTACTACCATCCCAATCTATATACGTCCCACTGCTGGCTACAGGCCTCCTCTCAGAACAAGAGGGCTTGGACCATAGTTCGCACGCGGGCCCAGTACGGATCGGGAACTTCACACGCACCATTGAACCAACAGGTTTGTGCAGGGTTCCTCACGATGTTTTCGTTCACCGTAAAGCTCGTGGTAAATTTGAAATGTAATTCCGCACATGAATTTCGATAAACTCAGAGGTGCGAGCCGGGGTTTGAACCTACGACTCTCTGCTTGAGAGGCGATAGGTCAAACCAATAGGCCACCACGGCTTTACTAATTACGCAATTACTGAACTCACGCGCAGGTCGCGATAGCGCGGATGACGCTGCAGCTAAACGTCTGCTGGTGCAAATTTAGTGCACGCATCGATGCGGTTCGGCTAGAGCCACAGCTCCAGCGGAAACAAAAATGACCCTAACCAAGAAAGAGTTGGAATACCCCCGACTTTGTCACTTCAAAGTGCAATATCTCAAAAACGGCTAAACCGATTTTGATGAAACTTATCTAAGAACAATCGCTAGAAAACCTGCTTTCAAATAAAAAAAACCGCATTCAAACCGGTCTACCCGTTTAAGAGCTACAGCCACAGACAGACATACAGACAAACAGCAGTCAAATTTATAACACCCCTTTTTTGCGTCGGGGGTTAAAAACACTGCTGATACCGAGTACCTACTTGTTACCGAGTTTTAGCCCGAGCAAAGCTCGGTCGCCCAGGTACTGTCTTTAAAAAGTTGTAGAACAAAAGTAGTTCAGTTATGCAAGTAGAATCGAACCTTGCATTTTAAACCCCATGGTCAGTGGCATCCTGTTTATAGTTCGTATTTATTTCTATCTATTATATTAAGGTAAACGTCCGAGTGTTCGATACTCTAATGCCCAATAGACGATACCCTGCTGTCATCTCTAGGTATTGCTAATGACTAAGGGCCCGGAATTTTGCGTGCGGCTATTGACAGATTGTAGGGAGAGAGCATCGCTTTTTATCGATTTAATACATAATTGTAAATATATTTTTGCTTGGAATATTATTATAAAATACTTTAGGTATATTAGGTAAGAACTGAAGGAATACAAAATAATATTTTACCTTTTATTTTATCAATGGGTAGGCAAACAAGCTACTTAATGTTAAGTGGTTTCAGAGGGATGTTTTCGCAAGTTATAAAATACAAAGGTATTCGTAATTATAGTGATTCAATAAAGCAATTTAAACGGATTAAACTTTCCGATATTTTGAACTTTTTTTATCACTGACCGCTGAAAAATACGTATCATCGGAAAGTTTGAGGTTTTATTTCATAAAAAAATAACTAAAAAAAGACTAGATTTATTTATTTATTTGTGTGAATAACACGAATATTTGTTCTCGGGTCTTGGATGTTTAATATGTATTTAAGTATGTATTTATCTATAGTACAAGCTTTGCTTAGTTCGGGACTAGGTCAATTGGTGTCAAGTGTCCCATGATATTTATTATTTATTTGTTTATTGATAAAAAGCGGTGCTCTCTCCCTGCTATCTATCTATAGCATTGGGGCGGTGACGAGCTAGTACGTTTACCTTATATAAGCTCAATATTTATTGTACGAGCCTTCATCTTTAACATTACTCTCATATTTTGATTTTCTGTCCGCAACACTGCCCGCTGCCGACCTGGCGCCCGCGGGCACCACAGCACGCGCCACTATCAGTCCCCTGGCGCCCGCTTTGTTTGCATTCTTGATTAAAAACAGATAAATGGGTCGCACGCAACCCAGGCGGTGAGTTTTGATTAAAATTTGATGCCAATGTATAAAGTAAAGTCTTCTCGTCCAATATTCCGCAGTGCCTGAAGACTAGAGTCTTCGACCAGTGTGTGTTGCCACAGTTGCCAGTGATGACTTATGGCGCTGAGACGTGGTCCTTGCCTGTTGGCCTTTTAGAGAGGATCAGAGTCACGCAACGAGCTATGGAGAGAGCTATGCTTGGAGTTTCTTTACGCGATAGAATCCGGAATACGGAAATTCGTCGAAGAACTAAAGTCACCGACATAGCTGGAAAAATATGCAAGTTGAAGTGGCAATGGGCGGGCCACATCGCTCGAAGAACAGATAACCGTTGGGGGAGAAAAGTCCTTGGCGACCACGAACCGGAAGACTAATCGTTGGCAGGCCTCCCACCAGGTGGACTGCCGACATCGAGAGAGTTTCGGGAAACCGGTGGATGCAAGTGGCGAGTTGTCGTTCATTGTGGCGTTCTAAGGGAGAGGTCTTTGTTCAGCAGTGGACGTCATCCGGCTGATGATGATGATGATAATAAAGTACTTCCCTTACCCTCGGTTGTACTCGTATGTACCCTCGAACCAAGTGAATCCTGACCCACTGTGGATCTTCGTAGAAAAAGTCATAGTGACATCGCAGATATAAGGGAATTTATTATGATACTTACTGTGAGAACGTTCTACGGTGGGCCATGAATCAAATGGTTCAAAAGTATATACGTAACTAATTTTCTAATAGTCGAACATTATAAATAACTGAAAAGGTGTACTGCCTTTTCGGCGAAATATGTTTCGCAAAATTTCACTTAGCAACCAACCTTTCGCCAAAGTTTCATTTGCAAACTAATATTTGGCATAACTTTACTTCGCATTTTTTTTATTTCGCAACATTTTTACATTGCAAAATTTTTACTTCAGCACACATTTATGTGGCAAATAATTATGTAGCAAATGATTGGCTTAGGCAAATAACAAATTTTCAAATAACATTGGGCAATTTTTACATTGCATAGTTATACTGTAATTTGATTTGTGCGAGCGAGCGAAGCGAGCGAGCAAGACGGTTCAGAGCAGAAGCGACTTGGATAGTTTAGGTTCAGAAGGCTAAGCCGGGAGCGAAGCGGAGCGTAGCTCCCGCCTTAGCCTTCGATGTTAGGTTTTTTTTTATAGCAGACAGGATAAATGACACTAAAAGTAGGTTGGATGCCATTCAATAAGTTGCTAAATTAAGGTATGCCAATCAATACATTTGACGAAAAACATAAATGACATCTTAAAAAAAATTCCAGGTAATAATTTGCATAATAATAATTTATGAATCATTAGTTGGAAAATGATATCAGTGCGAAAACGTTGAGTTGGGAAATAACATTTCGCCAAAATAAAAATATGGGATAAATAGTTGGGAGTTAATAATTTGCTAAATAATTTTCGCCGATACATTAGTAAATCAACTGAAAAACGTAACATTCTCCGGGCAGTTGGGTAACAAGTGGAATTATGTCCTAACTAGACTTTGCCCGCGGCTTCGCCCGCGTGGAGTTCGGTTATCGTGCGCTGTTCCTCGGGAAATGAAATCGTATTTTAATGAAAAATTTGTCAGTCTGTTTGTTTGTTTGTTACCACTTCACGTCTGAACCGCTGAACCGATTTAGATAAAATTCGGTATACAGATACTTGAGTCCCCAGAAAAGGTTTAGGATAGTTTTATCCCGGAAAATTGCATAGTTACCGCGGCCGATAGCGTTAAACTAATTCAACGCGGACAAAGTTGCGGACAACAGCTAGTACTTATTATCATTGAAAAACCCCACCGTCTAATTGTTTCATAAGAAATTCAATTAAATCGATCACTGATTACAGAATTCAATTCGCGTCAGCTTCATCGAAATTCATAAGTTGAGGAAAGTATGGTCTAACTCGATTGCCTTGATTGGCTTCGGTAATTTAGCACTCTTAATAAGCCTCTGTTCAGAGAGGACGCGACGCGTCCATTTATCTTCCTGTACTCAACTCATAGATCGTTTATTTTTGTTATTGTAGTGGTGACGTAGTTTAGTTAGTGTATAATAGTAGATTATTGTCGTGGCCTGGAAGTAGGCAATGCTAGCTGAGTATGAGTATTAAACGGACGAGCTTGCGAGTCCGTTTAACTAATACGAAGCCAGCAATTGCTATTCCAGCCGAGACTAATATAAAGCTTTTCTCAAAAATGGTGAATAATTCTGAAATAGAACAAACTTTTTCTTAAAATATATTATTATAAAATTTAATTTTATTCCAATATTTTTCTTATGCTTTCCCGCCTTTTTCATTAAAAATAAACTGAAGGTGTATTTTTCCACCGAAAACACCAACAAGCTATTTCAGACCCAATAGAAAAAGTCCGGAGTTCCAACAAAATATCTGATACCGGCCATTAGACTTGGCTGTATACGACTTGTGCCAACATTTCCATGGCCTTTTTAACTTTAAAAAAAAAGTGACTGATTGCAGGCGCGCTAATTCATTATTGTCGAGCTAGCGCGCCTGCAATCTTATTAACTTTTTAATTTTTACCATCAAACTATGCGCTTCACCTTCTGATATGTAAAGAATAATGTCAACTTTACGGACATTTTTGAGAAAAACATATTATTCCAGATGTTCGGCTATCTACATACCAAATTTCAAGTTTTAAGTTTGCGGCGTCCAAGTGCTGAATGATATTCCTCCCCCTATCCAAGGAGCGTGTAGTGGGTATACCTTCAAGCGCAAGCTGAAGGATTACTTATTGACGCTCCAAAAATCCTTTCCCTATCCAGCACTTTGACATGCCAACCACATTGATATGATGCTGATGATGCCTGATGTTTTTAAACAATCCATTTATTCTTCTTTTTTAATTATTGTTCGTTGTAATTTATTTATTTCTTGGTTTGTTATAGTTATTATTATTTTTTCTCTTAAGTTTATTGTGTATGTATAGATAAGTGGTTTATTTATTTATATATTTGTATCGTTCCGTGAGTCACAGACGGTTCTGGCAGAAATCAGCGCTGCAGGCGTTTAACGCTTCAGCATAATGCTGAGTCAGCGACCGTTTCACTTTCGCGAGGACACACAACATTGTGTATATTGATTATTTAATGTTTTCATGTGTTTTTCTGTAATTTTTTATTTTATTTGTGTTAATTTGCTGTATATGTGTGTCTTCTGTGTAAGTGAATAAATGTCTTCTTTCTTTCTTTCTAAATTTCATGACTCTAAGCCCAGCGGTTATTAGTTCAAGATTTTCCCTATCCGTGGGAATATCGGGATAAAAAGTAGCTTATGTGTTTTTCCAGACGTCCAGCAAACCTACGTACCAAATTTCATGGCTCTAAGCCCAGCGGTTTTATTTTCAAAGATTTTTAACCCTATCCCGTGGGGATATCGAGAAAAAGGTATCCTATGTTTTAATCCAGGTTATAAACTAACTTTTTGCCAAATTTCATCCAAATCCGTGTAGCCATTTCAGCGTGAAGAAGTAACAAACATACTCACTCACTCACGAATTTTCACATCTATAATATGAGTAGGGTATAATAACTAAAAATTTACTTCCCAACTACATTATAACCGCGAACTTTTAGGGTAGTAAAGGCTCTGATAAATACTATAATATTGTATTTAACCATTACGTTTTTTTAATCTCGTTTTGTTTTATTATAACACACAATACGAGATATACCTACAATAAAAAAAAAAATACCTTATTACAAAAAAACAAAGAAAAAATAAGTCAAACTAACCTTCCTAAACCAAAAAACCTTTATTTAAAATCTCCCAAAATCGCTGCTATTTGGCAGGGTGCCCATAAGGCTGGCTGCCGTAAAATAAATAAAAAATTAGCACGTAATGTATCATATATATCATGGGAACTATTACTTATTGAACACCCAAAACCCTTAGACTATCGTATTTTATCATATAAAATTTACCCAAATCGGGGTTTGAACCCGTAATCTCGAGTGAGTAGTCAGGTTTTCTGCCGTTCTAGCTTTTGTTTTCAGTTTTTTTGTAGTGAGGTTTCTGGTAGCTACAGTTCCCAATAGATTTCTGGGTCCATGAAGCGAAGTAAGTAATATTGTTCAGTTCACAGTTATAAAATTTAAACACATTTCACTCATACTTACACCAAAGGGTTATTTTTGTCAGCACGGTGTAATCTCCATCTTCTGCCCTCATTCGTCTTATGCTTCTAAAGCCAGTAAGGTTCACCACGAGGTCGGGCCCATCATCTAGCTCATGAACTCTTGGAACTGCTGCAACATTGTTAAAATTAAATGCTGAAAGTGAATGTCCAGCGAAGTAACATGTTGAATAAGATGAAGAATATAAATGACCAAAATAATTTGAAAATGATAAAATTTTAATTTGAATGCCGTAGCAAATATTCAAGATTAGATTACCTATTCTAATCACAATCGGATGTAGGTGAATCATCGCTAGATTATTTCGTAGTACTTCAGAGAAATTAACACTTTACTACTTGACCTTTTTTTGATTACTTGGTCATAAAACTTAAGTAGCTGCCATTGAAACTTAAATTATTATTGTACTACGTTTATGACAAAAATATAACTTTAGAGCAGAAACGTCGAATTTTACTGCTAAGAAGTTTGTACAGGTTTTCAAGGCTGCAAACTTGCATACCTATACACTATTGGCAATGATTTTAATTATAAAACAGAAGTATTGGTAGCCCTTACTTGCATTTTACTGATTTCTGGTCTACTATTTTGACCGGCCTATACAGTCAGATGTATGTAACATCATTGACATGAAAGAGAGCAAATAAGAAAAGAAAGAAAGAAAGAAAATAATTTATTTATATCACCAGTGACACATTACACAGAATAAGAAAGGCAATAAAATAATAAGTAAGTGACCTTTCATACATTTTTAGTTCCATTCTTATTGATAAACGTAATAGCAATAGCGATAATAAACAAAATCGTTACGTTATCTGCGACATTAATGATAATAGGTTAAGAATAATTCTCAATTACGACACTGTTAGCATTAAGTTATCACCAAGGCACCCCCAGCACGGCGCAGCAGCGCGGCAGGCAGAACAACATCACACCGGTCACGCCATTCCGAACGGAGCAGCGCCGAGCAGGTTCACTTTTGGCTCAGGGTTCGGTGCAGGACGGTCGTACTTGTGTTCGCGTTAATAATTATTTTGGAATTTATTTTGTTGTTAACGGAATTAAATGTAATTGTTGATTTAATAACGGCAAGTCATGCAAAACAAAGCATGCAAAGAAAATGCGCGCCAAAATTACAATTCGCTTCGTTCGCTATCTTCTATTATTTGTTAAATACGCTTATTGTTACCAGAAAATCTCTAAGTTCATACTGCAACATAGTGAAGAATTTTTTTGGCTTGATCATGGTTACAATACTAAACAAATAGTGATTTATAATAGTAGTAAAAGTACTGAAAGGACTAGTGTATTTTGAATTGAATCATCTGACCAAATCATTAATCATCGGCCACTGAAACGGCGTAGTAATCTAATCTCTATCAAAATGTTTTCGTGCAGTGTCTTGTTAATTTGAAAAGAGTTGTTGCAAAAGTAAATAGTTGGCAGGATGTAACATCGGGTCCTGTTGTGGATTCTAATGTCGGATACCTTAGAGGATTAAAGGCAGACGACGGAGACTACTCTACGTTCATGGGCATACCGTATGCTGATGTTG
>NC_133473.1:1829821-1842287 GCF_025370935.1 Choristoneura fumiferana | reverse complement strand
CCCAGCGACCACCGAAGGGAGGTCAATTAGCGATCAAGCAGTGTGTGCAATGCAAACAGCGATCAAAGGACAGCGCAGGCGATACGTGGCGGATTTGCAAGTATTGTACTCAGATCAGGCCCAACTGTGCAACAACAATTAAAATTTCATAAACCACGCAGACTACAAGCAGCGGATTTGCAAGTGTTCATACTCAGATCAGGCCTAGTTTAACTGCGTGGCACAAACGGTCGTCAAGAAGTTAATTAACGAAGGGTGATTCGTAAGCAGAAAGTGCCTATTTGCAGGAGTGAAGTACCCCAAAGGCCCACCTACGGAAACAAACCACAGTTTTTAACTTAATCAAGAAATTTACAACAAGAAGAATTAATTAGTTCATCATCAAGCAGTCGTCGTCTGCAATCATTATTACAATACCTACGTGAGCACCGAGGAAGGCATAACTAATTGTGAGTTCGTTCCGATTTTTCACTTTGTGTCCATTCCCAGTTGCATTTAACGTTTAACATAATTGATTTCCTAGTCATTCTCATCATTAAAGTCATTCGTCAATAGATACGAGTAGTACCTACATTGGTAAAATCATTTACCTTTGGAATGCCCCAACTTCAATCGTTTAGGTACAACCTTTAATTAGGTACCTAACGAAATTTATAAGAGAAATATAATAATTAAATTCACTATTCATTAGTTCTTCTTTGTAACATTTTACCAAAATTTAAGGTAATTTCACGTAACTAGTCGTAACAAATTTCTAGTGCTTAATTCTATAAGTACAATCTAATTGCCTATCAATCAATTTCCATTTGATTCGTGTTTAGGTTTCATCTGCAAGTGGCTAATATTTAATTTAATTTCTGTGCTTAAAGACGATTTACGGTGCTTTCCAGCAACGCAGCACAGTGTCGTACTGTGTCAGGCTTCTTGCGTGGCTGTAAGCGAGCGCTTCTCAGAGTCGTGCACGGTGTCTGCGCATGCACAGCGGCCAGCGCGCATTCCCCGCCTTGAGAACAAAAGGCGACCCGGCGCATGTTTACTTGTTTCCTCGCATTTTGCCTACTTTTTGCATTTATAATTATATTATTTGATTTAACTATCGCTTCACTTGCATATCTATTTCGCGAAGTACCTATTACTTGCATTTTCATTCTTGGCACTAAGTATATAATGGATCTCAAAGGCTTAATTAGAGTGCGAGCTTCGTATAAATCCAAGCTTACGCAATTTAAATCATATTTAGAAGTCGTTCTAAGTTGCGAATCACTTAGTAACCTACAACTCAAAGAAATTAATATTCGTTTGTCTAAATTCGAGGAACTTTATGCATATTTCGACAGCACGCAGTCTGACATAGAACGTCTGTCTGAAATTCCAGACGACCAGTTTAAAGAACGTAAGGAATTTGAAGATCAGTACTACGCGGCCGTCGCCGGCGCTCGAGAGGTGTTGGACAGGCACAGCGGCGCTGCGGGCGGCGCCGACAGCCTCCAGTCGGCGGAGTCAGGTTCGAGGGCTGTCCTTACAGGTGGGCCAAGCTTAAAGTTACCCACTATCCAACTGCCAAGTTTTTCTGGTCGCTATCAAGATTGGCTCGAGTTCCATGATACCTATGCGTCATTAATTCATTCGAATAATTCAATACCCACGATTCATAAATTTCATTATTTGCGCGCAGCCTTAACCGATAGTGCTGCTTTAATTATCCGCTCCTTAGACTTTTCAGCGGATAACTATGAGGTTGCATGGTCGCTGTTATGCGATCGTTATAATAATAATAGATTACTGATAAACAATCATATCCAAGCCATTTTTAATATTGAACCCGTGATCAAAGAGTCTGCGCGAGCTCTCAGAAATATTATAGACATTGTTAATAAAAACCTCAGAGCTCTCGCTACGCTGAAGTTGCCTACCGATCATTGGGACGTGCTTGTGATCTACATGATTTCTAATAAGTTGGATCCTTTGACTAGACGTGAATGGGAGGAACACCGAAACACCATTAAAGATATTCCTACACTGAACGAGTTTCAAGGATTCCTGAAAAATCGTGCTGATTTATTGGAAACCATGGCAGAGTCACAGGCGCAGCAAAGGCGTCGTCATAGCGATGTTAGTCATGTTCGACCTAAAACCTTTGTCGCAAACCAGCTAACCCCGCCTTCGTTTTCACGTTCATGCGCTCTGTGTAATAATAAACATGCCGTTTATCAGTGTCCTATATTTAAATCTTTAACTGTAGAAACACGTCTGCAAAAGGCAAACAGTTTAAATTTATGTCTCAATTGTTTACGACCTAGGCATCCAGACAAAAAGTGTCGGCTAGGTCCGTGCTTACAGTGCTCAAAGTGGCACAATTCACTATTACATACGGACGACCAATCGTCTCATGCCAGCGCTGACAGCTCTGGCGCTCCAGGCACAAGCACCGTACTGACTGCCTCCGCCGCCGAGCGGGGCGAGCACACTGATGATGACCAACCAAACGACAATATCGCTCTGTCGTCTACCACCGCTGATCACAGCAGCGTGCTGTTGTCTACGGCACTCGTCGACGTCGCTGATCGCGATGGTAACAAAATCACTGTGCGCGCACTGTTGGACAACGGTAGTACTTGTTGCTTGATGACAGAGAAATTATATTCCAAGCTTAATTTACCTGCATATTCAACTTCAACTTCTGTTGAAGGATTAAATTGTCAGTCGTCACGCATCACAAAACGGTGTGATGTAGCTATATCTTCTCGTCATGACAAATACGTAGTTGACATAAATTGCTTCATTGTACCTCAGATTACGCAACTTTTACCAGTTCGAAAGGTTGACTGTACATCACTAAATATTCCTCCTAATATTTTCTTAGCTGACCCAACATTCCATTTGCCATCAGAAATAGATTTGTTGTTAGGTGCTGAAATATTTTGGAGTGTTTTAGGTACACATAGAATTTCATTAGGTAAAAATAAACCGTCTCTAAATAAGAGTAAATTTGGTTATTTAGTGTCAGGTACGGTTCTGTCATGCAAAGGTAATAATAATAATACTACAGTCCATTGCAATTTTTTACAAAATACCGCTGATAATGAGCTTCAAAATCAATTAAATCAATTTTTTGAGCTTGAAACAGTTCGAGCTCCAGATCATAACATTTTATCTAAAGATGACAATGCATGCGAACGTCATTTTACACTGAACACAACCCGTCAGTCAGACGGGCGTTTTATAGTAAAAATGCCATTGAAGGAATCTCCAGGGGTATTAGGAGATTCTTATGAACAGGCTTTAAGTCGATTTTTATGTTTAGAGCGCAGGTTTAAACGCGATCCTAACTTTAAAAATAAATATTGTGACTTTATGTCGGAGTACATTAAACTAGGTCATATGACCGAAAATAAGCACTTTAATCGTGAGGAAACCTCTTACATTCTCCCTCATCACGGAGTGTTGCGAGAAATGAGTCTCACGACTAAGCTCCGTGCTGTATTCGACGGATCAGCTGTGACGACTTCCGGTTTGTCACTGAACAATATTCAACATGTAGGTCCAACAGTTCAAGACGACCTCATTAGTATATTAATTAGATTTCGTCAGCATAGATACGTAGTGAGTGCAGATATAGACAAATTTTATAGGCAGTGTTTAATACATGATTCACAGCGCAATTTGCAACAAATACTGTGGCGTTTTAACCCCACAGAAGAATTAAAAACATATAAATTAAACACAGTTACCTACGGAACTGCTTCCGCCCCCTATCTCGCGACCAGGTGTCTGGTACAGTTAGGCAAAGAATGCGCTGACAGTGAAGTAGCTAGTGCTATCTTACATGATTTTTACATAGACGACCTGATTTCAGGTCATGATTCTGAAGATAGATTAATTCAAATATGTAACACACTTACAAATGTACTTCACAGCGGTCAGTTCCATTTACGTAAATGGCGTTCCAATAATTCTTACCTACTTAATCAGATTCAAGGTCAAAATTCTAGTGATGAATTGCTTAAAATAAATAAAAATGAATATTCTAAAACCTTAGGTTTGCTTTGGTCCAGTACAGAGGATAATTTAACATTTTCAGTTGACGTTAATACGTTTCCTAACCCGATTAGCAAACGCAATATTTTATCGACAATCGCAAAGATCTTTGATCCACTAGGATTAATAAACCCTATTGTTTTACAAGCTAAAATAATTTTACAAAGGTTGTGGGCAACGAAAGTGTCATGGGACGAACCTTTATCTTCTGAATTTCAGTCAGATTGGGCAAATTTCGTAAAACATTTGCACGAATTAAATAATATTATAATCCCACGACGCGTTTTATGCCTATCACCCATAAAAATAGAAATTCATGCTTTTAGCGATGCATCTATTCAAGCATATTCAGCATGCATCTATATTCGTTCGATTTCACAGAATGGAGAGGTCTCTGTACATTTAATTATGGCCAAAAGCAAAGTGGCCCCACCTAAGCCTACGACAATCCCACGGTTGGAGCTATGTGGAGCCCTTTTATCAGCTCGTCTAGTTGACAAGGTAAAAACAGCCTTGCGCTTAAATATTGATAGCTGTTATTACTGGTGCGATTCCACCATAGTCCTCGGTTGGATTAATTCACCGAAATTAACTTTAAAATCTTTTGTTTTAAACCGCATCAACGAAATAACGGAAAATACGGATCCTAGCTCATGGCACTATGTGCCAACTGAATTAAATCCCGCCGATATCGGGTCTAGAGGGTTTATACCTTCACAATTACACCAGTCAAATATTTGGTGGTTTGGACCTGATTATTTATTATTAAATAAAGAACATTGGCCTAAAAAACCAACTCATAAAGTTGACAACTTACCAGAAACTAAAATTGTATGCCACGTCTCATTAACAGAACAAGTACAATTGGAACAGATGAATACCTTTGTGACTAAATATTCTAGCTTCGAAAAATTACGTCGAATATTAGCTTATGTTCATAGATTTATCTTTAACTGTCGAAATCCAAACAACAAATTTACGAACTATTTAAAAATTTCGGAGTTAAATTCATCAGTTAATTCATTATGTTTAATCGTGCAAAAAGAAATGTTTAAAAATGAATACAATGTACTTAAAAATAATAATCAGTTGCCCTTAAAAAATAAATTAATAAATGTAAATCCTTTTTTACATACAGACAATTTAATAAGAGTGGGTGGTCGATTATCTAATTCTAACTATGACTATGACACAAAACACCCCATTATACTGCACGCATCTCATCATGTCACTAAACTTTTATTTGAGTATTATCACAAACTACTTCTTCACGCGGGTCCGCAGCTTTTACTTGCCACAATACGACATAAATATTGGCCTATTGGTGGACGCAATCTTGCTCGAAAAACCGTTCACAATTGTATAACTTGCTGTCGATTCGCAGGTAAAAGTGTACAGCCCATTATGGGTAATCTACCTGAACAACGTGTTCACATTGACTATCCTTTTATTAATACAGCTGTTGATTATGCTGGTCCTATTTTGATAGCGAACAGAAAGGGAAGAGGATGTCAGTTGATTAAATCCTACGTATGCGTATTTGTATGCTTGGCTGTAAGGGCAGTTCACATCGAGCTTGTTACCGAGTTAAGTTCACAGGCTTTCATTGCCGCCTTGAACAGATTCATTGCCCGCAGAGGCAAACCTGCCAACATTTTCTCGGACAATGCTTCTAATTTCGTAGGGACTTCTAATGAACTCGCTCGTTTATTAAAATCATCTTCGCTGGAAATAAGTAAATATGCGTCGGAGAACTCCATAAATTTTCAGTTTTCACCAGCTTACAGCCCCCATTTTAACGGTTTAGCCGAGGGTTCCGTGAAATCTATTAAGCATCATTTGAAGAGAGTATTGGCCCTTGCAAATTTAACATACGAGGAAATGAATACATTACTCGTCCAAATCGAATCAATCCTCAATTCTCGGCCTCTGACGCCTTTATCATCAGACCCCAGAGACTTAGTTCCCCTAACTCCAGCTCATTTTTTGATCGGACGAACTCTGATGATGTTGCCATCGCCTCAGGTCAACGACTCCACAGTCTCCGTTTCACGATACATGAGGACGCAGCAGTTAAAGACTCATTTCTGGAGTAGATACTATAAAGAGTACATTTCAGAACTCCAGAAGAGACAAAAATGGCACAAGGATGGCCGGCGCCTCAAACTTGGCGAGATGGTGGTTGTAAAGGACGACCGCCTGCCCCCCAACCGCTGGCTGCTCGGCCGCGTCACCGGCCTGCACCCTGGCTCCGACGGCGTGCCACGCGTCGCCGATGTGTACACCACCTCCGGGACTCTACGAAGAGCCTTTAATCGACTCTGCCCACTGCCGATTTTGGAAACTTCCGTTCCCAAGGGGGGAGCATGTTAACGCCGTATAAACTGCAAGCAAAGCGCTCGGGCTTGCGACAAACACCGAGCGCCTCACTCGGCTTTACGACGTCGCACCTATCACACTATGTACTTTTTATGTAGTTTTTTTTTCATATTATATACTGTAAAGTTTGAGTCAAGTTTTAATCATCTCCTGATCTTCAACACGCACCCTTGCATCGAGATTGACGCCTCAACAACGGGAAAGGAAAAAAAATGTTTTTTTCGTATTTCTACCCATTTTCCTGAAATGTTAACTTTTACCCGACTGCCCGAAGAGGGTTATGTTTTTCAAGCGTATGTATGTAAGTATGTATGTATGCACTAAGTATGTATATTTTGTAAACATTTTTTTTTTATTTTAGTCTTAAATTAACCTGTATTAGGTTTAACTATAGGTTGCAACGTGTTATCTTTACTACGCAAAACTTCTTAGTTGGTGACTCAGTCCATGAATTTTTTAGTAATAATTTGTAAATATTGAATGTCCTTAAATATATATATTTTTTAATTAAAAGTGAGGCCTGATCATTGATATACCTACATCATACCTACCATATTTTTAAAGAAGAAACCTACTCCTAACTATACACAAACATATTAATACATTCACTCTTAATTACTTCTTAATTCTAAGTATTTCCCAAGATACATTTTGTAACCAGAACTTAATAGAACACAGAATAATTTATTTTCCCATAATTCAGGTAACAGTGGAGCAGCTGGCAACACAATTCGTCACGCACACGTAGCATCCTTGCAAATTGTCTTACACCGTTCTTACGCACACTACAATATTGAGTTTGGCATTCACGAAACCTTTTGTTTTTAGGTAGCGCGGTATCTAGTCGAGCGAGCGTGCGAGACCAATCATTCATCTAAGCTTATAACTAAAAGAAAAGAAAGAAAGAAAGAAAAATGATTATTAACGGTCCCAACAGTACCACCACCAAACACAAAAAACAATAATATATTATTATACAAGCAAAATTACAACAAATTGTATGGTGATGACACCAATTGTCACCGAAAAAGGGTCTCCACTCAGTAACTAACTTACTTATAAGTGTATCTTCAAGCCTAATTACTTATAGAAATTCTATTTTAAGGCTGAATATTGCTATGAATCCAGGATAAGTACTCGAACACTTTGGTGTATACGCCGGGAACGTTCCCCGTGCCGCACGGCCGAACACCAAAGCTGAGTATGCCTATCACCTCGAAATGGGACTTGGTGTTATTCATCTGGTGGTAGTGCATCAAAGGTCCTCCGGAGTCACCCTTGCAGGTGTCCTTGCCAGCCTCGCCACCTGCGCACATCTGGTGGTCCCAGAGCTCTACTCGACGCATCCGGAAATTGTAGGCTTGTTGACAGTCCTGTCAAAAGAAATAATTATATTTTTTTTAAAAAGTTGAGGTCAAAAATTTCATTTTTAATACATGCCATTTTGCTAACCGTACTTGCATCGTCATCTGAACTAGATTTCTGTACCCAATGAGGGCTATCGTTTTTGGTCTTTCTAAGTGTGGCTTTCAGTCTGTTATTACGGGCATAAAAACAAAGTTTAGATTTAAATCATATTTAATACACCTTAAAACCGTACCATAAAAATAAATCGAGCAACCAGTGTTGCGTAGTCCCGTTTTGTTCGGAAAAAAAAGGAGGACAAAAGTTTCCGAGAGACAAAACTGTCTCAAAACACAGACATTCATTGCCTTGTAACGCATAATTGCCATAATTAATTCAGGTAATGCAAAATATCCCCAAAAAATTATTCTAATTATAAATAAACCTTCTTCTTTTCAGGTGGTAGGACCTTGTGCAAGGTCCGCCCGGATTGCTACCACCATCTTGCTCACTAATCTGCCGTGAAGCCAATAGTGCTTGCACTGTTGTGTTTCGGCGTGGAGAGTAAGACAACCGGTGAAAATTACTGGCACTTGAGGTATCCCATCCTGCTTCTAGGTTGCAACGCATCTGCAATACCCCTGGTGTTGCAGATGTTTATGGGCGGTGGTAACCCAACCAGCAAAATCCCTCTTACAACCATCTCAAGACTATAAATTTTCACTCTAATATTGGTTTTATATCATCGTATAAGCCTGGATTTGGGCACAAATTATAAGCGTATTTATTTTAACATCGTCCTAATATCAGTCTTATTGAATACTGTTCGCATTTACAATAATCTTTACAAAACTAATTTAAGCTGCCTTAGGCTAATATCGCTTTTACGTAAGTATTTTGTAAGCCTGCATAGGCTTATATTGGTCCAACGTTAGAATCTTGTGAGCCTAAACAAGCTTATTTTGATTTTATGTACGACCATACGAAATTTTGAAACATTCCGCGTGCATTATGCTCGGTGAGTGAACTGCAGCGTGGCAGAATAAAATATTGTAGTGACAAATTGAATGCATGTATAATAATAGTAGTAATATTAATAACGTGTTTGTTATCATTGGTGGTTCTTTATGTTGCGCGGTAAGTATTTACGTTGGAACATATTATTTACTGTAAAGTAGACCCTGTTTTACGCTTCAAATTTCATGCGCCCACTCAAATAATCAATTAAAATAGTATTTTCTATCTCGTATATTTTTTTATTTCTATAATTGTAGTGAAAATGATGCCATTGTTATAGTTGCACTTTTCCAGCGCACTATTAGACTATTGTAAGATAATTTACTCTAATATTAGCATTCTGAATACCAATGGTACGGCCATGTTGAATTAATTTAGGGTTCCTTGCTTTACCTACATAAAACATGAACTGTTTAACCTTTACCTGATTTTATCCTAACCTGATCACTTGACTTTATAAAAACAAATATACTAAAAGTTTTTACTTTTTATTTAAGTGACAACGTTGGTGATGTAAATGGCTGAATATATGGATTTAGACCGTTACTTGACCAAGAAAGACTTCCGTATGTTAAAGAATTTAACATGGCCTTGGAAAGAAACTCATTTCTTGTTGAGTGAAACGTGTCACGGATGCGGCCATTACAATAACGTTTTTTTCAGTTCCTATCTTAGTAGTGACAGTAAATCCTTTTTCAAGCTGATTAATTTCACTAACAAAAGGCCCCGGATAAGCATCTAAATTTGATGGATTTACATCTCCTGAGTAAATATCTGTAAAAGAAGATGAAAACCATAAAATCAAACAAATATTAGTAAATTGTTCACATAGGGAAATAATATAAAGAAAGCCTCAGATTGCGGGTATTTGGCCCGAGCCGAAGGCGAGGGCTATAAACAAGCTATCTGAGGCTTTCTTTGTAATTTCCCGTGGCGAGCATATGATTTTACATCTTCCCTGGGTGTAAAATGGCAATTGCCATGTAAATATAATTACAACCCGAAAGGATATTTGTGCGAATTACCTACTCAGGCACAAAAAGTGCTACTTTGCGCACTAGTGTGGAAAAGTATACGCCATTTCTAGAAGAGATATAGCATGCATTTTTCCGTGATATAATAATTTCTTGATGGCCACAGCAATCTCTTGAATTGGGTTTTGCGACTTATACAGGTTGAATTCTAATTAGGCGTTGATACGAAAGCGTATGCATATACTGATTAGTAACAAACAACTTTTCCAAAGAAAACTTTAGAAAAATGTGTTTTTTTGAATTATTTATACTTTAAGTCAATGCCCAACTGAAGTGTAAATCACTTTTTAAGGCAAAATCTTTTTCATAATAGGTTTCGTCCTCGGTCGAAGATTCATTTTCACTGACATGATCTATGTCACAGACTGAATCTCTGTCCTCTATATCGACTTCTTGCATGAAATAAAATCCTGCAGAACCCTCACCAATATCTTTCTCAACACTTAACTTGTCTGGTGTTTTTATGTTATGCTTATATTAGGCTGACATTCTTACAAAAGCATTTATCAAAACCATTATAAAATCAAATGAACTAATATCATTCTAATATCTTACTAAACTATTGCTATTGATCTTATAATAGCTTTAAACAAGATCAAAAAAGTATACGCTTATAATGTTCTTATGTTATGCTGATATTAGTCTGACATTCTGACAAGGGCATTTATCAGGACCATTATAAAATCAAATTAACTAATATCATTCTAATATCTTACTAAACTATTGCTATTGATCTTATAATAGCTTTAAACAAGATCAAAAAGTATACGCTTATAATGTTCTTATGTTATGCTGATATTAGTCTGACATTCTTACAAGGGCATTTATCAGGACCATTATAAAATCAAATGAACTAATATCATTCTAATATCTTACTAAACTATTGCTATCGTCTTACAATAGCTTTAAACAAGATCAAAAAAAGTATACGCTTATAATGTTCTTATGTTATGCTGATATTAGTCTGACATTCTTACAAGAGCATTTATCAGGACCATTTTAAATCAAATAAACTTAGAGAATGGTGCTATAAGAACAGATATTCTCAAGTACAATGAGTCTTCGTAAATGTTATTGTAGGAGTAAGAGGCTTATAATAGTATTATAAAATGAGCTTATATACATATATGAGACTAGGTTATAAGATAGAGAGTTCTTGAGTCTGTACTAGCTTATCTAAGGCTAATATAAGAACAGTAACATGTTCCAAAACAATTATAAGAGCGCTATAAGCCCACCACTCTCATAAAGTGCGCAATCCAAGACTTTTTTGCTGGTTGGGAATCTCTTACCATCAGGAGACCCACTTGCTCGTTTGCCATTCAGTCGAATAAAAATAAAATAAAAAAACCCGCGTAGATCACCCAAAAACTATGAGATTTAACATTTCGGAGACCTCACGCTACACTAGCGCCTCTAGCGGCGAATTCATACGCGATAGCCCTCATTTTAAGTCGATGCCATTTTCGATGTCGATGTCAATTTTAGTGCTTGGATCCATAATGTTATCTATTACACATTACTCAAAAACAAGATTGAAAAAACCAAGAGACAAGTAGATAAACGTATTCAAATGTCTTATCGCTAATAAACAAGCATGTTGACCGGATAAGGCTATCAAAGTATCTGGCAAGTCTGGGAGATTTAATTTTTGACTTCTCATGCTTTTAAACTTCGTATTTATGCTGGATCTAGGCGGCATAAAACGACATTTTATGCTCTAGTGCATGAAGTAAAATTTTCGTCTAAAATCCAAGGCAATCTGGTGTCAACAGCCACAAACAAAAAAGTTTCTATATACCTTGTAAGTGAACAATAAAATTGTTTTCCACTGTTGCCATTTTACCTCCTAGCAATTTACAAAAGTATACCAATTTCAAGGCACGCAAGTAACAAGTACTTAGGTATACGAAATTTCAAGTCAATCCAACTACTGGAAGTTGGTCAAATTTTACTTGCAAGATTTGATTACAGACAGACAGACAACGGGACAGGTGAAACTAAATAAAATCTTGTAATAAAAAAAATGTTCATTGACTAAAACAGGTTGCTTAAATTAAGATTGGTTTTGGGAATATTTTTGTGTAGGTATTGGTTTATCTGCGCACTCTGCATTTGTAAAAGTTGTTATAAGTAAGGATATTCGATTATTAAATGGAAAGACGTATTACTGGTATGAAGCTACGCATAATGGCGGCGCAACCGCCTCTAAGTAATATGATATGGCATTAAGTACATACATAATAATACTCGTATAGGGTTTACATGATACGTGTACCTACATTTTGCATTTTTTATTTCAATTCCAAATTTTTTGTTACTATTACGGTCATCCTGTAAAACCCATATCGAAAATACAAACTGAAATATAGATAGATCTACGCAAAATATAGATAGATCTACGGGATTTTACGGGATAACCGTAAAAGTAACAAACAATTTGGGATTGAAATAAAAAAATACAAAAAGATTACATAAAACCAATCTTAATTTGATTGCTTAATAACGACATCTCTTGTCCGAGTGAGCGGTTAGTTCCAATGGGGTGCTGAAAGTTTCTCCATAAGGGCTACAGCATAGATGTCGCTAGTGCCGCTGCTTAAGTGACTAAATTATAAGAAACAAACAAGCTGAGATATGTGGTGCATAGGAGA